>NC_141157.1:81014543-81168377 GCF_053477565.2 Lygodium microphyllum | reverse complement strand
CTCTGCTTCTGCTCGTGCTCATCAAACTAGTATCAGAGCTTGATGGTCCAAGGTGGTAGACGTGAGAGGCAACACTCGCAGTTGTTAGTAAGCGCAGGCAGCACTGACAGTCGATAGGTGCAGGCAATAGTCATAGGAAGCAGTCGCAGGTGATAGGAAGCAATCGTAGGTGACAGGTGACAGCTTCACGATAGGTGCAGGTAATAGGCACGGTGGACAGGTGGCGAAGGCAGACGATAGGTGAGCGGACAGTTGACAGGCGACATGCCTAGTTGACAGACGGGTGACAAGCGCCGGCAGGGTTCTAGGCCACGCGACTGACGGGTCGCACGATTGGCACGTGGAGTTGGATGGATTGACGAAGGCCAGATGGGCAGATCAACGGCCCTCTTTAATAAATCAGAAATTTCAGTTTTTTATTCCTTCTCTTTTGGGTGTTTGCGCGTGCAAGCACATGACACAAATCTATGCAAAATTGCTCTTGGAAATTTGGGGCTTTTTCCAGATTTGGTGCCAAGCACATATTTTAGTGACTTTTGAACCATAAATTGGAGACATTGAGTGCACAAGCCTTAGAAATTTTGGGGATTCTCAAATGCAAGTGAAATTTTTGCTTGGTCGAGCCAATTTCTTTGAAATTTGTGCACTCTTGGACCCTAAAATTTGGGGCTTTTGCAAAATTCATGAAATGCTCAGGAAGATGTATTGATGCAATTGGGGGAGATTCATTGCAAAATTTTTGGGGCTTTTCGCATTAGTGATGTATTTTGAGTTGATTTGAGACTGGACAATGAAATTTGCAGCAGATTCACTGCTGAGTGGGAGTTTTTTGAGCTTTGGATGCTTCAAATGTTGAAAAAGGGCAGCTTGTCTTGGTATATGTATTGCTGAATACTCACTATGTAGTGAAACAATGGTAAATACAACATTTGGGTCATTGCATTTGGGCATTATGGTGATGTATCACTGAAGTGGGAGCTGTCATTATTAGAAATGTATCAGATTTGATTCGTGTATATGCTGTAATTAATACTTGAGACTGAAATTGCAGCTAAACATCTGCTTCTTGGACACCTTGGAAGTACAAGAGTGTGTACTTGCTGTTACAATCAGCAACCTTGCTATTGGCTGAAAGCATTCAACCCTTTATTGCAGTTCTTTATTATTGAAGATGGTTGGCAGTGCATCTACATCTGATACAAAGAATCTCTTTGAGATTCGTAAATTCGATGGCAATGGTTTTGATCTTTGGAAAGATCGTATGCAAGGCATACTCTTTCTAAAGGATTGTGATGATGCTTCAGCAGAACATAAGCCTGTTGCTTTATCAGATGAGGATTGGGCTAAAATGAATAAAAAGGCCATTACTTACACTAAAATGGCTGTCTCAAATGATATCTTGGTTGATATAAAGGGGCTTGATACTACTTATGTAGTTTGGGTGAAACTCAAGGCTACTTATGAGAATACAACTTGTGTCAATCAGATACATCTCATGCGAATGTCGGTCAACTTGAAGCTCGATGAGTCTAAGGCAGCCTTATAGCATTTGAATACTTTCACTGGTATTTTGAGTCAGTTATAGGATGTAGGCTTGTCAGCTTTTGATCCTAAATTGAGGGCTATCTTCTTGCTTATGACCTTGCCCGATTCATGGGAAGCATTGGTTGTCATTGAGCAATAACCCCAACTTGACATCTGATGGTGTGCGTGGTTCTATTCTCAATGAAGGGGTTAGTTGTAAGGCAAGTGGGGAAAACAGTGGATCAGCTTATAATGTAAGAGGAAGAACTGAAAAAAAATCTAATGTTGCAAATAATAATAAAAACCGTAGTAAAAGCAAGGAAAAACAACAAGATGTAACTTGTTATCAATGTGGTCGCAAAGGACATAAAAAGCCCGATTGTAGGTATTTTAAAAAGGAACAAGAACGCAAGAAGCAGACTAATGCAAAAAGCAAAAAGAATAACAAGGATGACAACTCTACCCCTAAAGAGACAAAAAAAGTAAATGTGGTATCTAGTGTTGTTATTGAGGAAATAGAAGAGGATAAAGATGTTGATTTGCTAGTTGCATTTTCAGATCCACATGCTATGTCAGTGGAGGACATGTATATCACTAAAATAGATGTGATAGATGCTTTGTTGTTAGCTCATGATGGTTTGTCACAATTGTGGATTGTTGACAGCGGTGCTTCATTTCATATACTCCATCTTTGGAGTGTTTTTCTTCCTATGCAGAAGGTAAACTTGGAAAAGTCTATCTTGGTAACAATCATGTATGTGATATTGAAGGAATGGGCACAATACACTTGGCCCTTGAAAATGGTTAGGAATTGATCGTTCATGATGTTAGGTATGTACGTGGCATCAAGAAGAGTTTGCTTTCTGTTGGGCAGCTAGACAACAAAGGTTACTTCACTAGTTTTAGTGGTGGAATGTGGAAGATACAGAAAGGGTCTATGCTAGTCACTAGAGGCAAAGGGGACTCTATATTATCTCTATGTAAGGCACTTCTTGGAAAGTTTGTTGCAGTTGCTGAAGTGCAGTCACACATGGAGTTATGGCACAAGCGTCTTGGACACATGAGCCAAAAGGGTTTGCATGCACTTTCTTCACTCGGAAGAGTTGATGTGAAAAACTCAAAGCTTGACTTTTGTGATGACTGTGTTCTGGGTGAACATGTGAAGAGTCCATACCCTCATGGAGCCTCTAGGAAGGCATGTATCTTGGATTTAGTCCACTCTGATGTAAGCACCATGCCAATAAAAACTCAATGGTTTTCGTTATTTTGTCTCTTTTATTGATGATGACCATTCTAAAAAGCTATGGGTTTACTTGCTTAAGTAGAAAAGTCAGGCATTGGATGCCTTTAACAAGTTTTATGCATTGGCTAATACTGAAAAGGGTTTAAAATTAAAATGCATAAGAATAGGTAACAGGGGAGAGTATGTATCTAAAGAATTCAATAAGTTTTGTGATGTCAATGGGATAAAACGAGAGTTTACAACTCCTTATAATCCGTCATCTAATGGTGTGGCTGAGCGAATGAATTGCACGTTATGTGAGAAGATTCGGTGCATGTTCTCCATAGCTAATCTCCCCCAAATTTTTTGGGGAGAGGTACTTTAAACCGTGGTGCATATATGCAACTGATGTCCACACCGTGTACTTGAAAGCTTCATCCTTGAAGAGGTTTGGTCTGGCAAACTTGCTTCATATGACCACTTAAGGGTCTTTGGCCATAAATGCTATGTACATGTACTTGTTGATAGTAGAACCAAACTTGACATGAAATCTCATAGAGGCATCTTCATGGGTTATGGAGATGAAGGTGAAATGGGTTATAGAGTTTAGGTTCCAAGTATGAAAATGGTGTTCGCAGTCGCAAGTATGAAAATGGTGTTTGCAGTCGGGATGTGGTACTTAATAAGTCAAAGCTGCTGAAAAATGTCACATCTAATAACTCAGACAAAAGAAAGTTCAATTTCAGCATGGTCAGTCACTTGAGCAGCCATTAGCCATTGAAAATTGAGCTCCATTTGATGCTGATTATGACAATCAACATATCACTATTGAGCCAAATGAAAATGGGCAGCAAGGGGATGCTAAACATCAACTAGAGCACCATAATCAGCATGCTGAGAATGAATTACAGTAGCCTGAAATTGTATTACAGCAACCTGAACATGCAGTTCAGCAGCTAAACAATGAGGTCATTGACATTCCCTTGGATGTGGATAAAGGAGGGTATTGATTTTCCGGAAGTGTTTTCTCCTGTTGTCAAAATGATCACTCTTCGAGTGTTATTTGCCATTGTAGCATCTATGGATCTTGAACTTGATTTGATGGATGTTAGAACTGCATACCTGCATGGTGATTTGGAAGAAGAGTTGTACATGAAACAACCTGGAGGTTTTGTTATACAAGGAAATGAGCATTTGGTATGTAAGCTTAAAAGAAGCTTGTATGGTTTGAAATAGACTCCTAGACAATGGTATAAAAAGTTTGATGCCTTCATGCTCTCACATGGATTTAAAAGTAGTGCAAATCACTGCTTATATATTAAGAAGGCTGATGATGGAAGCCTTGTTATACTTGTGTTTTATGTGGATGATATGCTTATTGTTGGTAAGCGTAAAAGCTAGATTAATTCATTGAAAAGACAATTGAATTCAGCCTTTTCCATGAAGGATTTGCTCGTGCTCATCACTTAGGATCTTGAGCAGCTACCACACTCCCTCAATAGTTTTCCCCTTGCCACTTCATACTTCTACATTGACACCCTTGCGATAAGATTGTTCTTTATAGGGGATCCTATTGTCCATTTTGCTTTATTAAAAAGAAGCAAAAACTAGAAGACCATTCACTTTGGCTACCCAAAAGAAGATGTGCATCATCCTTGCAAACTTGGTTGGCCCTTGGGCAACTAGTCTAGCATGACACCTTTGATCCAATGCCTTGTCTCTTTGGGGGGTGGGACCTTTTGTGTTAATGAATATAAATTTATACTCTTTCCCTTGGGCACCTTTTTTGGGTCTAAGAGGGGCTGTTCAGCAAGTAAAATTGAAGGTCTCAATTAAGAGAAATTATCATGCATTTTGGTGTAATATAACTCCACAAAAACAGTCCCAAAAGGAATTGTTTTCGAAAATGGCATTTTATTTGTGATAGGAAGACAATTGCTCAAAAATCTTCTACCTTATTCTCTCACTTTTTGTAATAGCTCTCCATCATTCTTCACCATCTTCATCTCACCGCTTGCTCTCTTGCCTAGAAGGATTGCAGCCAGTTGGTTGCCACCCTTGCAATTGGTGCCGCTGCCTTGTCCTAGAGGTGCTACCTACCGATGTTTTGGTTATCCAGCTTTCCAGCTACCATCTGGAGCTGCTGCTTTGCCCTTGGCCGCACATTGGAGGCTGCATTTACTTGGTCAAGTTGTTGCCCATTATCCATTTAGACCTATTGCCTATGTTCTTAGCCCATCCCAGTTGTTGTGAATCCACATCATGATTCATCTCTCTCCATAGTTTGTTGCTAGGGAGTACATTGTTGCGTTTTGTCGTTCTAGCCCCAGAAACTATTGTGTTTCAACACCTAGCTTGCTGCCTGTTGCCTTCAGCCCTCTACCTTAAATTTCTCGTTCAACATTGGCTGTTTGCTGCACTTGGGATTTGTCCTTAGAGGATGACACTCTTTGATACTCTCCCTCAACTCGATTTCATAAAAGACTGTGGTCATTGAACAACCTTCGCTCCTTGACGTCCCTCAATTGTATCTTGCCCTTTATCAGTCATCCCTTGAGCATTCATTCATTTTTAAATTTCTTCTTGTTCTTCTATGTTCTTGTTTGAGTTCCACGGTGTGCTAGTTGTGTTCTCGTTTATTCTTAGTGTCTTTCTTGCAAACCCCAATGTATCTTCATAGTGTTAATAGTATTGGATAGAAAGAAGTAAAATACTTGTCGAGGCTTGGGAAAGAGATAGTGATGATAGTGTGAAGATATGCTAAGGTTTGCACTAAGGAAACACATCATGTACGACCAAGACTGAAACATAGAGACTCAGACAGAGACAAGCAAAACTCATACCCTAAACACAAAATGCAAATGCAAAACTCAATACTCAAACACAGAGATAAACATAGAGTGAAGAAACTTTGAAGTGAATGAATGCTGTAAATGAATGTAAGAGTGTACAGAATGCCTAAGGGCAGAGTAATGAAGTGTTGGAGAGTGGTGTCCACCGGAGATGGATCCCAATTGTTATGACCACCAGTCGGAGTGATAGAGTGAGAGCAATACCAAATGCTGGTCACTAGACTGTGAGGAGACTGAAGCGACTACAGAGGATGATGCCCGATGATGTGGGTGAAGCAGTAAAATGTAGTAGTAAAATGCAGCAGTAGGATGCTGCAATAGAGGAGAAGATGAGGTGATGGCAGCAGTTGCGAAGGTTGGACCGCCACGTGGTGGGAGACTGATGCATTAGTTTTGCACACAAGGGTGAGAAAATGGAGAGATGAAGTTGAATGCTGGGCAGCTTGTCTATTTATAGATGTTGAAGGGTGCCCCAAAAATTAGGGTTTTAGGGGACCATTGAAACTCTCTTAAACCATTTATTAAATTTGCATTTTTCATTAATTAAGCGTGTTTTGGGGCTGTTTAAATATGCTAATCAGCTGTAAAGCATGTTTTAGCTCAACAAATAGTGCCATAGAGTAGTCCTTGCCCCTTGATCCATTTGTTGTAGTACATGACTGACAATATGATGTTGAGTGGGCTGGTGGCAAGTGCCACCTCCAGCTACTTAGGCGAGTTGAAGTTGACCTTGCAGCACTCCTTTTCTAGGGATACAACTTGCATAATTGTAGTAGGAGAGCTGGAAAAATCTGCTTGGTTGGATTCCTCGAGAGTGTGAAGAGGAGGATGATCTCCAAAAGTTGACTAACTGACAAGCCAAAGGAGATGCCTTGAGGGTCGTCACTTTATCCATGAGGACGAGCTTGTGAAGCCAAGTAGCTTTGAGGGAAAGCATTAATTGAGGGTGAGCAGGTTGCTGCATTGGAGTCCCCTGATGAAAGTGGAGGACTGCTGCTATCGCATGAGTCTCACTTGTTTATTCAGTTTATTGAACTGAAGTATCTTGATTTGTATAGAAGTTCAAACTTAGCTAGTTGATTTCAATAACTGAGGGGAAGGACGAGGCAGCTTAGGAGAGTAAATGAAGGTTGTGACCTAGTTGCATTCTGTTTGTGTACTAAAGGGATTCGTACAATCTGTACAATATGATCCTACTAATACATTGCATACGGTTGTGTACAATGTTCGTGTTCAACATAAAACAATGTCCCAAACAGCTCATTTAAATGTTTGAACTTCTTGCTCAGCCCTAACCCTCATATTAAAAAGGGCTCTTTGTTTAATCTCACTTCTTTTCATCTTACTCTCGATTCTTGGATTTGCCTCTACCAGGCTTCCTCCTCGTGAGTTATCCTCTCCCTCTCCCTCTTCCTCTCCCTATTCCACTTTCATCTACATTTATATTACCTCTTTCTCTTTGCCTCTACTTTACCTCCCTCCCCCTCTTCCTTTCCCTTGCACGCCTCCTTTCTCCTCCCCTTCATCTATATCAAACCTCTACTTCCATCTCTTCTCTCTCTCTTTCTTTTCTACCTCTACCTCTATCTATAGCCCTACTTTTACTTACTATCTCTCTACCACAATGTCTAACCCTCTTCATGAAGCTTTTTGGATTCTATAGTACAAACCTTGAGAAGGCCTTGAGCAAGTCTAATTGTTATTGATGGACTTGCAAGTTTTGTGGAAAGTCCTATACAATTAGTGCAGCTGGGCTTCTTATTCACTTGTCCAAGATGGGTGGACATTTGGCTTATGTCTCAAAATTCCTCTAGCACTAGCCAGTGAGATAAGTAAGAAGTAGTCTGCCATGTTGAATGTATCTTCAAGCATGGCCAAGGCTCTAGAGAATGTTTATCCTTGACATGAAAGTTGAAAGTTGAAGCTTGCCTTTTCATATAACACTTTTGAGATAAAACATGACTCTTGGAATTGGACTCTTATACTTGTAGCCGTGTAAATGTTTTCTAGTTCAGGATACGACTCCTGCACTTGGACTCTTATGCTTAAAACCTTGTAAGTATTCTCTAGATCATGATAGTTGAACTTCCTATCCTTATTTGTTATTATATTTTTATGTACATGTAAGGCATGTTATTAGTGAAATGAACATATGAAGCAACAAATATTTTTTCCAAAATTTTTGTGTACATTCTATACTGTACATATTTGCATTTTGGACATTGTTTAGTTCTTGTTAAGATCAGTTTAGTTCTTTGTTCTTTTTTGTGTTCATTCTCTTTCTTTGTGTGCGTGCGCGTGCGCGTCCACGTGCACATCGCTTCCATTTGAACACTCACAATGTGCTGCTTAGACATTTGCATAATATTTTGGATTACTATGTCATCTGCTTTTAAATAATCAAGAAGGAATTTTTGGAGCTCTCAAAGATATTCACAGTGATTCTGTTCCATGATTTTCTATCAATGAGCCAATTGTATCAAGGGTTTCTTGAGGCTTATATTATGCTGGTGACTTTTGATGTTATTCAAACATTTATTTTGTGTGGAGTGACGCGCTGAGTTTCGCTCTAATGTTGATCTTACTGGACCACAAATTTTGTGCTATATTACAAGGATTACCATGCGATGGTTGCCCAACTGGAGCATCAATTTCGTCTAGGTAGACTTGCACTTCAGGGCCTGTGGTTCTTTTGTCAGGTAAATTTTACTGCTACAAGTGGCTTTTTGTAAGTGGCAAGGTCTATCAAAGACTATTGAATTTGTGAGATCTTTGCCATTGTGTTATGCAGCCTATGATGGGGGCAATGCAAGCTCTTTCAAGTGTAGTACAGAAAGCAGTTGGAAACTCACTCTCAGGGGCTGGCATTTTGAATCTACTAGAAAATCAGGTGCTGTTTCGTTTTTGAGAGCAAAATGCCTCCATTTCAATATGCTTGTTGAGAATTCAAGAAATGTCCCTGGAAGACTAAGTTGTTTTTAGTTTCCAAGATTAGAGATGCAAGTGCTTGTATCTTATTTATCTTCGAACTTGTGAAATGCAAAACATTAGTTTTTCTTGCTCGTTGTTATAAGGTAACTGATGACAGTGGTGTGTTTAAAGAATTTTGTGAGCATAATTCATGATGCATGTGTAAGCTTTAACAGGATTTTTATTGTGATAGGTAGGCAGCTGCCATGGCAGGAGATACTGCTGCACGGTCTTTGCTTCAGAAGCTCTCTCACTATGCCAGTGCTCCTTATTTATGGATCCTTGAAAGGTACAAGCACAGGCTTTGGATCCAATGATTTTAGAGCTAGTGTGTGATTCCATTCTGGGTTCAGCTTTTGTTCATGATGCTAGAATGACCAGTAATAAAAGCTTTATGTTCTTGAAGATGGGTGTATGAAGGTGTGATCGATGATCCATATGGGGAATTCTTCATTAGTGAGAATAAAGCTCTTCAGAAGGTTAGTTACTGCTGTGTCTGCTTCAGCTTTTTCAGAATATGCTTCAAATCTCAAGCTTCATCAATGTTTTCCAGGAGAGCTTAAGTCAAGACTATAATGCAACATATTGGCAACAACGATACAGCCTAAAGCATGATTGTCCAGGGTTTCTATCTACAGCAGCTGAAACAATCTTGACAACGGGGAAATACTTGAATGCTCTGCGAGAATGTGGTCATAGTGTACAGGTCCCTCCCTGCAAACAGGTCACACTCTCTCTAATAAGTGAATTTTACCTTTTCAAAATCAGGTTCAATGAAAATTTGTTGCTGCAGATTCCATTCCCTGATAATTCGAAGGTATCCACTTCAAATACCCGCCAGTATCTTGAGCGGATAAATGTAGCATACAATTTTGCAAGCGCGGAGTTGCTTAATCTAATTGTCCAAAAGGTCTGCCCAAAATAGATGCTAATGTTTATGAATGATTTCTACTAATGGTTGCCATATTTCATCGTTACACACTAACACATTTTGCTGTGTCCAACAGTTTGATTTGATGGGCCATCTGCGCTCCGTCAAGCATTATTTTCTTGTAGATCAGGTAAGTTTTTAAACTGTGGCTATCGGTAATATCACAATAGCATGTCATGCAATCTGATTTGCAGAGACATATCTTGATGTTTGTAAACATTTGAACTTTATCAAATTTCTTTGTCTTAAAATGCATATAATATAATGAAATAGGGTTGAGCAGGAACCTTTTTTTTTTCCTCTTGATTTTGTTGTGTTATTTTTGGGCTGGGGTTTTGGACTAGCTCAAACAATGGAGGCCAAAAAACACAAAGAGAAAGAATGAACTAAGACAAGGAATCCACGAGCAATATTAATGAGATATAACTGACACGTGACAGGATGCCTCAGAGAACATGCTCAAAGTCTCCTCATCTTACACATGCAAAATACTTGTATAATGAAGTGTGTAATGTGTCCCATGCTCCACTCTTTTATTGGTAGGCATGCACTATCCTGAGGTGTACACTACAACCACAGGGTGGTGTATAAGGGTACTAAAGGCAGCACATGTGAGGTGCTATCATTTGGGGCCAATCGGTGTCAGTATCTCCTTTGCTTTAAGTCATGTTTATGATCACTTTATTGTGCTGAAGATTTCATTATTTGACATAGTTAGAACCATAAACTTTGGTTTTACTGAAGGTCAATTTCATATGGTGTGACTAGGTGTCACTTTTGAAGATGAGGAAAACACAGAAGACATCAGTGCATTTGTTGGCATTGGTGGTCATATGCATAGCTGGTGTTCAAGAGATCCCATGACGGTTGTCCAATTGTGTCATTCGCTAAACTATTGTCAGGAGTTTGTTACAAGTTCTAAATTTGCTCCGGGCATATCTATGTAGGTTAGAGCTCCACATAGCCCTATAAGACATATCAGTGCCCAACTTAGCTTCTGCAACATAAGTCAGCCCACTGACTAATGCTTGCTCAATCTATCCTTCTTGAGCTCCTGGATCCCTGCAACAGTTCTAGATTCACAACATGCACAGCCTGCAATCCACACATGTGATCCTTGTTTGTTAGCTCAAAATTCAGCATGCAAATTAGGATTTTTTGTTTCTCTGCAGTCCACATGGCTGAAAATAGCACCTGCAACAGTGCTAGATTTCTAAGAACATTGGCCACAGCAATCTCTATTAGCTAGGGATCCTCTGCAATACTAGAATTTGAAAAAGGAGATCTTGCCTTCGGTGACTGTTACCAGCCTTCCTTTGGGGGAAAGGGTGGTAATGATCTGATTTAACACTTATTAAGGCAAACATCAAAATCACATGAATGGAAATGCAAATGATACCATTTAATCTGGGATAATTGACACCTTGTTGGCTCCAAAATTGGTGTCGTTTGTGGTATTTCTTTAACTTGTATTGCTAAAGGTTGATGTATATTGAGATACAGCTTGATCTCCTTCAATCTTTAATATATATTTCTATCCATAACAACTAGCAAGTCTCCAAATCAATTTGCCCCTTGGTTTGCTTGGGGATTGACCTTCCATTTGATCTTGATGACAAAAATTGCCCCAAATTTAATGTTGGCTTGCTGACCTCTTGAAACTCCTTGAAATCCCTAAATTTTAGATGCCAAATTTCAAGTACTAGGCCTTAAATTCTGAGCAATTTTCCTATGGTGGTTGCTAAACCCTAGTTTTTATTGTAAATTAGGGTTTAGCAGCAGAAATTCTTTGATTGCACCCTCCTTGGGTTTAATTTGGTTGAGATCTCTTGAGGGAAGGTTGAAAGAATCGAGAGGAAGCTAGAGAAACAAAAATTTAGAGTTTCATGGCCAAAATTGGCTGAAATTTAATGCTACCCTGTTGTGAATGGTTGATTGACTATAGTCCACCATCAACAAGAACCCACATGTAGTCATTTTGTTAGTAGGATTGTCAACTCATGTGTGAGTCTATGCATACCATTTAGGGATGGGCACATTATCCTTCTTTTAGGTATTTTATGCTAGTGGGCCAGCATTTAATGCTGGCTGATCAGTTGCTGTATTTGGCATAGTTATTGCCTATTTATAGTGGGGCTCCTCCTCCTCTTCATTCATCATATCATCATTCATCAGGTGGACTTCTTGTTGGAGAGAGGAGTTGGTGCGAGTGCCCATGCAACTAGTGACTCACTTTTGTATGCGACTGTCTCGTGTTTGGTAGATGGACTCCATTTTCCAAGCATCCTTCCGAGTTCTCTTCTTTGCACTATTCTCTCTTTCTTTCTCTTTTATGCCTCCATTGCTGCCTCACTTTTGACATGGTATTAGAGATCTGCTTCTTTAGATCGCCTTCCTTTGTTGCTTTCTAGTCCAGGTAATACGGTGATCCTTCATGACTCTCTAGTGTGAGAGAGGGAGTGTGAGAGCGTGGTGAGATGGGGTTGGTGAACCTCATCTATACAGGTATACAGGTGCATAGGTTCCAAAGAGTGGCATCCTTGATGCTTCAATCGAAGTTTGGCACGTTCAAATCTGGAGCTGGGATTGACATCTAGGTTCATGTGATGAGCTGGTTATTTGACAAAGAGTGGGCTTGGCTCCTAGTCTTGAGCTTACATGAGGGGACACTTTGGTAGTTTGGCCAAACAAGAATCCATGGTCACATATGTTCAGAGGCACTTTCGACAGTTTGGTCTTAATACTATTGCGAGACATTGATGATGGACACAGAGACATGCTATGGTTCTTCTTTATTTTCAAGAGTTGGTACAGTCGACCTCAACATTAGGTTTTCTCCAAGGCACCTTGGTGGTGGGTTGATCACCCACTGCTTGGGTATCCATGGTTCTACTGTGGTGGTTTTATGTTGTATGGACTATGATGAGTCATTCTCCTTGTATCATTGTATGAGATCACCCATGATATGAGAGAGGGCATTGGTAGGATTGTCAGCCCATGTATGAGTTTGCGCATGCCGTTTAGGGCCGAGTACATTATTCTTCTTTTAGGCATTTTATGCTAGTGGGACAACATTTATCGCTGGCCGATCTATTGTTGTATTTAGTATATTTATTGGCTATTTATAGTGGGGGTCCTCCTTCTCATTCATTCTATCATCATTCACCAGGTGGACTTCCTATTGGAGAGAGGAGCTGAAAGAAAACTTGGTTTAAATCTCATTCAAACCAAATGAAACTAGAAAAATTTACAAACCACAAAATCAACAAAGAAAGCAAAACATACTGACATTGACCATTGCTATACTACCCAATCTTAACCCATGAACTAGGATTTGTGCAAGGGTGCATATGCTAAGGAAGTGGTCATGAGCTTCATACTCTACCTATCAGCACAAAGGACCCAAACCCTAGTTGCATTCTCAACCTAGAAAACAAGCTTGTGCATGATTCATTAATCACATCATCAACCTAGTTAGTTTGGTAACCATGGGGACCACTACAAGCACTATGGATAACTTAGTAGGTGATTTTGATGACTTCCAAGCCATAGTCAATAGCTCGGGATTGTCTCGTGTTTGGTAGATGGATTCCATTTCTGGAGTATCCTTTAGAGTTCTCCTCTTTGTAGTATTCTCTATTTCTTTCTCTTCTATCTTGTATTCAACAATTTATTTTAGTATGTGTTTATGCTTTCATTCCTGCATCAGTTTTTGACACATTTGCCCTTGTGGCCCCCTAAATCGGTGTCACTTGCATGTAGACAGCCTATAGGGGCTATCACTTGCCTCCAATGGCTTCCTAATTAGCTAGGGGCAGGTATTTGATAGCCTTCAATGGCTAGGTTGACCTATGGTTGGAAAATTGCACCAATAGCTCTCTCTCCTCTCCCAACCTCTACATGTTGGAATGAGGTTCTATCAGCATTTAACCACTTGCTAGCAGCCTTCTAAGTACTTTTAAGCAATTTTCAGTCCAATTAAATTAATTTTTAGAATATCAATTCTGAAAATAAATTTAATTATTATTTTTTGCCCAAAAAAGTAATTGTATCAGCCAACAAGTAAATTGGCTAGGCCAATTTGTCATACAAACAATCCTAAGCATTTATTAGGCCTTGAACTAGCATTAATAAATTAATTAATACCTAGTTTCTAATGTCACAATTGACATTGATGGCTACTAAAATATTCTAGGCCAAGATTTGTCACCATTCACTTCGTAGTACCTGACTGATATAACTTATTGCAACTTTTGCCTTTGACATTCATTGACATTTGGAGGTCCTTGGCCCATCATTGTGAATTAATGGTCTTGCACAACACACTTGCACCTCACATTTGCACATTTGATTGACAACTAAATCAAATGCTAAGCAAAGCATAAGAAATTTATGTTTTTGTGATGGACCTCTTGAAATCCTTGTAATCGTTCTTGATTGCATTGCAATGTGTCAAAAGCATTTGTTGCTAGTGGTGGAAATACACGTTGGCATCATAGTCAAACATGTGCTCCTATTGCTTAACCATGCTTAGGCCCAGTATATGTCTGAAATTCCAACCACTTAAACCAATTACGATCCATGCACATGAATCATAACCACTGTTGGAACCATAAAGAATGCGACTACATACCAAAACCCAACACTATCTTGAGCACCAAGGCAAAGTTATATGTAAATTGGGTATAGCCAATGCCTTGTAGCAATGATGTACCACATGATACTCATGTAAAGCACACATTAGCTGCAAACCATATTTAACCCATGTAAATATGCTTTTTTTGTATCACCTTCAAACATATATTGCATACCATTCATATATCTCATACATACTGTACAAATGTACATTATATCCAAGTGTACATTCCATGTACTCCGTACATGCCAATAACCTTGCACATGCACATTTTTAGAGCCTAGGTGTAAACCATACAGATCTATATACTAACTCAGAGTGACTAGTCTACCAAATAGCGATCCCAATGGCAGAAATATTGTTAGCATATAGTACACTAGATACAAACTCCCCTTAAGCATTGGGTAAGACTTTGGACCCTTTGTGATTTGTTGATCTTGAAAGAGCCCGATCCAAAATCAGCTCTAATTGAAACACGTCAAGATAAAATGCTCGTTGAGGATGATTTGCCAGATCATATTCTTAAAGTTAATCTAATTATTATTTCTTGCTTGGGAAAATAACTATGCTAGCCAAGAATTCAGTTGGCTAGGCCAACTTGTCATTCAAGCAATCCTTGGTATTTATTAGTTCTTGAACTGGCATTAATCATTAATTAATGTCTAGTTCTCAATGTCACCATTGACATTAATAGCTAATAAAATATTCTAAGCCAAAATCTCTCACTTAGCACCACCTAGTACTTGACTAATATAACTAATTACAACTTTTCCCTTTGACACTCACTGACATCTTGTAAATCCATTGGCTATGGTCTTATTAAAGTACATTGATTCAACCGGTGGACTTCACCAGGCTTGGAGTATGCCTTGATTAACTATGCTTATCCCAGCTAGAGTATCCACGATTCCTCGCCATATAGTGTCTCCAAGGGTTTCCATGGAAAGAAGAATATGCCACTCAACTCCTTTCCAAAATGTATTAACCCCTAAGGCACTTAGGGTTGGAGGAGCACTAAAGTCAGATTGTGGAATGTGGTGGGTGATTGCAATAATGGTAGGTTAATATTCTCATAGATATATTGTGAGCGGCTCACATTGGGAACGAGAGAAATATCTTGTTCCATGGGTTACTGGTCATTTGGGGTTCAGCAGTATTTTCATTGAGTTGTCAGGGCTTTGTGTGGGTGATGCAAGACTTGCTTGGAATGCTTAAGATTTCATTGACATGCCCTATTTGTAATTTGTTGCTTTGCATGGATGATACAAGACATGCTTGGAATGCTTAAGATTTCATTGGCTTGCCTTATTTGTAATTTGTCTTGTGTTGCCTTTACCCACTCCTTGACTTTGTTAATTGCAACTAGCTATTGAACTGGGTTGGGATACACCTTATCTCTGCAAGGATCTCCTTAGCTGTTTGAGGTACGTGCCTTTTGTTGACCTTACAAAGCAACATGTTGCAGTTGAGCTAGAAAGGCACCATAAACTGATTAGCTCTTTAGAATAGCCCCAAAACATGTAAGCTACCAAAAGTTTCATAAATGATTTGTGGTCCTAGAGAGTTTTTGTGTCCCATAAGCAAAATCCTAATTTGGGAGGATCCTTCTACATCTATAAATAGATAGGCTGCCCACCATTCAGCCCATCCTTGTCTTGTAGGTTTTGGCCATCATCTGTCTTCCACCACTAGTTCTCTAGCTCTCATCAGTTGCTACTACGTGGTCTATAGTTGTTGCCTAGCCTCCTACTATTGTTGGTGATGAGCTGCCATCATCTTCAAGCAGTTACATTGCTGTGTTTACTAGTTCTAGTCCCAGAGATTGTTGTGTTCTGGTTTCCAGCTTACTGCCCTTCCATTTCCAACATCGGTGTGAAGTTTGCATCCATAACATGTCATTTTTGTGTTTTCAACTCTTTCCTTCATTAGTCTTTGTTGCGACTGGTGGTTATTGCACCTGGGGATCTGTCTTTGGCAGATGATACACATCGACACCTTTCTTAGCTCGCTCCCATGAGACCCACCAATTGTTGGACAGCCTTCTATACTTTCTCTCATTCATTTATAGCATTGACTCATTCACTTCAGAGTTCTCTTTCTTCTCTATTTGCATTTTGCGTTTATTGCATTATTATCTAAGTTATTGTGTTTGAGCCGTGTTTGTACATTTTGTGTTTTCTTTGTGCAAACCCTAGCATATCTTCACATGATATCAGAGTTGGTACTCTTATAAAGAGTATTCTGTGGCTATGGTGGAGAGCTTGGTTTTGTGCAAGATACATGAACAACATGTAAGTGATTCACAATGGCTCAAATTACTCCATCTTTGGATCTGTTGATGTTTTCTCCAACTACTCCTTCAATGGAGGCCTTGAGAAGACATTATGGTCTTGATTTAGAGGACTACGCTCCATCTACTAACTTTTCTTTTAGGGATAATTCACAATGGCCCAACTCTTCTTTGTCTCATACTCCTTTACAAGGTACATCTTAGTTGGAGCACTTTGCCGACAAAATTGATCACCTCTTAGATGAGGAAATACTATCTACTATAGCCGAAAATTCAAACTCTTTACAACCAAGCCTAGTGGGAGGCTCATACAATCCATTTTTTTGTGTAAGTTTAATTTTGTCTATACTGCTCCTTTAGTCATACAGGAACCGACTTTAAGTCACCATGGAGACCCAGATTGGCATTGGTGTGGTTTTGAAGAAAACTCTATGTTTAGAGATGTACCACAAGATGATCCTTCATCTCTTGTTTCATTTGAATATGAGTTTTGTGCTTCCCATTCACCTTCACATTTCGTGCCCTTTCCTCCCACGTTCGCTTCACATTTAGATTCCTTTTCTTTCTATCTAGACCCTTACTTTAGACCTATGATAGGTTATTCAATCTTAGTGCATGCCAAGGTTTTAAGGCATCACTAGACACTCGAAGTATACCACTATGCACCTTGGTACATTGTTAGCGGGAATGCCATCCTTTAGCATTGTGCCTTACACACACCTGCAAAAAATGCATGAATCCCTATCTTGTGTTGATGGGTTACCTCCTCCTTTGAAGGAAACAATGAGCGGAAAGGAATCATCTCCACATTTAGACCTTGCTCCACTTTCCCTGATTGACCCTAAGCACGGATCACATAGTGATACCGATGATTGGTCTTATTCTTTGAAGGAAAAAGGGAGTGGTACACTCCTACCCTCACAAAGATCATCCTCGCACTTATTTGCCTAAAAAGAATAGGTTTTGTACATTTTCCAAAAATCAAGCCATGTAGAGGACAATTGTTGTGTAAAGGCCAAGGGTCTTAGCCCACACCCAAAATCACCTCATCCCCAACTAAGGGTCTTCTACCCACACCAAAGTTGAATTTAATCCCCATTTCTAAACCAAGAAGTTGAACCAAATTACACAGAAGTCTATGCTTGTACAAGACTATGCACAAAAATTCCAGAATTACTTGACTAGATTGGATGCTATAGACAGACCGCCATCTTTGGAGTTGCAGAGTTCTTAGTTTGTAAAATTGCTAATATTGAATCGCAAGCAAAGGGTAGAGAAGAGACTTGGAAACAGCAAGTCCAAAAAGAAGGCTGACAATGAGTTTACTGACTCCGGATTTGATGATTTTGATACGGATGATAACAGTGATGATGAGGATTCTTCCTTTGAATTAGACTTTGACAGTGAGTCAGATGATGAAAAAGGGAAAAGAAAGCAAAGATGGCATTAGAAAAAGTTCATGAAGAACAAAGGATCCTCTAGGGGCAAGAAGAAAAGTCAAGATAAAGAAGAGAGGACAATCTTGGAGAAGCGGCTAGAAAAGAAGATTAAGAAGCAGTTGTTGGATATGGGAGTAATTGATGCTCGAGGGAATGTGAAATCCTATAACATTTGTCAAAAGATGGGACATGAAACAAAGGAATGCTGGTATAACCCAATAGTGTGGAATCCTAGAATGCAAGCAACACCACCAACACCACCTATTAATCAGATTGCACCTGAAATGACATAGTAACGAGGATTTAGAGGGTTTGGTAGGAAAAGTTGGCCACCAAAGCAGTGGGGAAATCACCAGCCAAGACAATGGAACAATGCTCAGCAGAGGCAACGAGAGTCTTGCTATTAGTGTGGCAGGCAAGGACACATGTGAGGACCAAACTGTGAATCATGGGTACGCCATAGGGATGAGGGATGTAGATCGAAAATCAGCAAGAGATGCAACTAGCAGGAGCACCTTATATTCAGCAACCGTCGGCACACACAACGATGGTCTTAGTGGAGATTCTTGTGGAGATCATAGAGAGCTAGGCCATAGGTCAATAGCTGAAGCAAAATATTAAGGAAATTATGGGGAAAGAGGTGCGAGATAAAGGGGAATCAAGTACAGGCCAGCAAGGGTTAGAGCAGCATGTAGGCTGTGATTGTTTGAATTGTATCACTGTAGAGGATTGTCCAGAAGGTACAAAAGTTTTGGTAATAACAAGAGTCAAAGCACAAAAGATGATGGATTGGCATGACCAGGAGAAGGCTGGAAAAGTAGCCTCAAAAGAAGTACAAAGGCTGCAAAAGAAGAGAGGGATAAGATAGTTTAGTCCCATAGATCCATTGCAGGATTTGTAAGGAAGTCAAGGGAAAAGTACTAAAGAGCAACAAGTTCTGCAGCAGAAATTGCAGCAACAGAGTGGCTCGGAAGAAAGTTTGGATTCAGATGACTACTATGAGGGTTCACATAAATTGTTCAGAGCACTGGCTAGGTCTCCCTTACAACTAACTCTTGAGTAAATTCTTGATTTGATTCCAAGTTTTAAGGAGAAGCTATTATCAAAGATTATGCAAATCAAGGGAGAGTTTTGAAGCAATATGCAAGCAACCAAGAGAGTATACCAGATTGTCAAGCACTGATTCCTACCTAGTTAGAGGTAGCGGATTATAAAGTGCCAACTATCCAAGTGGAATACTTGGGTATCAAGTTTGATGATGTCTTATTGGATGGAGGATATGGAGTGAACATAATTCCTGAAGAGTTGTATCTTTCTCATAAGTTACAAGGACTAGTGCCTGCACCCTTTCAAGTGAAAATGGCAGACCAGAGGAAGCTTCAGCCTCTGGGAATTTTGAAGAACCAGCTTATAAGAGTTGTGGGTTTGAAATTCAAGGTTAGTTTTGTCGTACTTCAGATGGAAGGGTTAAGAGATTCTTATCATATGCTATTGGTAAGGCCATGGTTAGGACTGTCTAAGTTAAAGCAAGATTGGGGACTAGACAATTATTATCCCTCATGGAGCTGAAGAGGTAAAGATTTCTACGGCTAACCAAGTTATTTTGAAACCCAAATTTTGGCATTTAGTTGCTCAGACTATAAATGTGGTACCTAAAATAGTAGATGATGAAGAGTTGTTTCTGCAAGGTCTTCCTATTGTTATTCCAGTATTTGAAGTGCATGTGTAACAGAACTTAGCGAAATACAATGTATTACTTGCAACTCCGCAGCAGGAAACTGCACGTCCATCGTGGGAGACCACAATCCTGTTGTAGGAAACTGCAATTCCATTGCAGGAAACTACAAACCTACTGCAGGAAACTGTGAATCTGCTGCAGGAAAGTGGTAATCTGATGTAGGAAAGTATCAATTTGGAGCAAGTAACCAACAAGACCATGCAAGAAAGTCAAGATATTGATGAAGAGGTTTAGGAATTGTAGGATAATCAACAAATAGGGACTGAAGAGGCTGTGGAGAAAGCTAGTCAACCAGCTATACTTCAGGTAAAATTGAAATTTGAGCACACTATGAGCAAATCAGCAAGGGTGTTAGAAGATGATGTACAAGAAGTTAATTTGGATATTGCAATAGGTACTAAGCCAATCAAGATGAGTATTTTTGTGGAGGACTTCAAGTAGCAGTTAGTATAGTTATGTAAGGAGTTTCAAGATATATTTGCATGGAAGAATACGGACATGAAAGGTTTTGATCCATAGTGGCTAGTTCATCCCTTGTTTTGCAAGTTACGTCAATTCGTTTAGTCTCCATTCATCATGCATCTCATTAAGCCTACTACTGTGGTCATCTTCAACTATCGGCCTTTAGCTTGACACTCCTACAAGCTATATTTTTCCCCAGCTTGTTGACACCATCATCATCTACAATAGGTTGTTTTTGTGTTTTCAACACTTTTCTTCATTAGCCCATGCTTTGATTGGTTGTTATTGCTCTTGAGATCCATCTTCGGTTGGTGACACACATTGACACCTCTCTTAGCTTGCTCCTGGGAGAGCTTTCCCCAAAAACATCTTGTACACTCTTTCTTTCATTTACATAATTTATTCATTTACTTAAGGGTTCTTCTTTGTTTGTCTTTGAGTTCTTTGTGTTTTAGTTGTGGTCGTATACGTGATGTTTTCTTTTGCAAAACCTAGCATATCTCCATACACTTTTCATTCCTTGTCTCCTTGTTTTGCATCCACATTTGTCACCTTCATCATCTACCCTCATCCTCACCATCTGAAGGTGCTCTGTTTGCTAACAGCCATCCATAGCATAATCTTGGCTGTTGTTTGTGAGAGTGTGCAACGGAAAGAGGAAAGTGAACATGAAGAGAAGGAGATAGAACATAGGAGAGAGAAGGAACAATGTGATTGCAATAGTCAGCTCCAACATGCAATTCTACGCGTTAGTGCGGGCACTAGACAGTAGCAAGGGGATGAGAGAATGAAGAGGGTTGATTGATCATGAAGGATCAATGATGGATAATGAAAGTGGGAGGATAGGCCACAAGTTGCAAAACCCTAAATAGGGTCAAAACTCTAAAAATGGCCAAAAGTGCCCAAAAAGAAATGCACTAATGTGCCCTTCATCTAAAGTGTCTAAAACACAAAATGACAAACAAATACAATGTTAGAACTCCTAATGTCCTCGTTTGACTCAAATTGAAGCTTATAGATAGGAGACGATCATACAAGACACACGAATAGTAACACCCCCTTTTAGATCTTAGATGTGGCGGAAGGCAAAAGGAGATGCGGATTTGAGGGTGGTAGGAAGAGTGCCAATGTCAATGAATTTCGTCAATGAAGAAAGCCAGCCAAGGAGCAAAACTCCCTGTTCATATAAAAATCTAATCAAATGGAAGGCCACGAAAGGGCAAGAAAATAGAGAGGCCTCAAATGGATCACTCTTGAAAACTCTAGTCGGGGATGGGTGAGCTAAGCCTCTAACTTGTTGGGATGTAAAGGTCCTTTATTCACCTTTGTGTATTGTACACGTGTATTATTATATTGTACATGTGAATGCACCCTTACGTGCCCTAAGTATAAATACGTACTCTCTCTTTGTCACTCTCACTCACCTGCACTCTTTTGCTTGTGGAAGATATTCATGCTTTCCGATAGACACTCACAACAACTGATATTAAAGCTGATAGTACAAGCCGACAGGCACTGTACACAGTGTAGTCGTTGTTGAGATCGATAGGTGAAACGGACTGCTCGCGATCAGGACTAGTCGTCGGGGTTCAGCCAGCTGACGGGTCGACAGGGCTGCAGGTGTATACAATAGACCAGTGGAGCGAACAGTGTATAGGGGACGACCAGGCGCACGCAGGGACCAATGTGGAGTTGTGGCGACCAATCTCACTTATCCCCTTTGCTTTGGCGAGGGTTCATTCGTGGAAGCATAGTTTTCAGACTTGTGCAAATTTGAGCTTGGAAATTTGGGGGTTTCCCTAGATTTGATGCTGTTTATGCTTGACAGTGATATTTGTGTTAGAAATTGCAGACATTGTGCGCGTTGACCTCAGTTAAATTGGGGATTTTGCCAAATTGGTTGGAATTTTACTTATCCCAATAAAATTTCTTGACATTGGACCTAGAAAAATTGGGGCTTTTCATGTATTGATGAAACTTTGCTCAGCGGGTCAGATTGGCTAACATTTATGTAGTGTTGGACTTGGAAATTTGGGATTTTGTGCAGATTTTGGTAATTTCTGCAATATTTGCTTGTGTGGTGGTTGGTTTATGTAAAACAATAGAGGTTTATTTCTATTTGGGCAAGAACAACAGTGTATTTGCTGTTTTAGCTTGTGCTCTTATAGTTCAGTGCATTTACACTTGGGTTTGTGATAAAAATGGATGTAACTTCTTTCAAATTTGACATTAAGAGTTTGATGGAAATCAAATGGTTTGATGGTTAGGGTTTTGACCTTTGGAAAGACCATATGTAGGGTATGCTATTCTTAAAGGATTGTGAGGATGTTTTGCAGGAAGATAAACCCGCACAAATGTTTGATGCAGATTGGGCCAGAGTCAACAAAAAGATTGTGGCTTATATAAAGATGGGTGTCACTGATGACATTTTGATAGACATTAAGGGCTTAGATACTGATTATGCAATATGGGAGAAGTTGAAAACTACCTATGAGATCACTACACCTGTTAATCAGGTGCATTTAATGCGCAAGTTGGTGAATATGCGATTGGATGAGTCCAAGCCTGTAGTTGAGCACTTGAGTGCATTTACCAGTATTTTAAATTAGCACAAGGATGCTAATCTAGATTTTGATGATAAGTTGAGGGCAATTTTTTTGATCATGACACTGTTTGATTCCTGGGAGACCTTGGTGGTTTCTCTCAGTAATAACCCCAATCTCTCATATGATGGTATGAGGGGTCCAAAATCTATCATAAAACAAGCAGAATGATCGCTCCGTGAGGGTTTTCGGCTTGTTTGGAGGGACAAACGGACTCGGAATTGCGATCCAATTGGACGGCTAGCTCTGTGACATCGAAATCTATCGACCTTGACCCCGTCGCACAATTTTCAGCTCCCAAATCACATAGTTGCTTTAGAGCGCTAAACCTTGTGGGAATTAAATGGGGGTCAAATGACATCCGATCGACGAATGGAGACTTGCTTTGGATTCCTAGCGTTGAAATCCACTTAGGAAAACTCTAGCTCGACCATCCGCCACCGTTCAATTTTGCATGAAAATTTGGTCCTTCATGCCTCCCGATCACTTTTTTGCTCCAAGAATGAGCTGAAACACTTCAAAAATGGGTCCCAAAATCCAACTCTCATTTCTCTAAAGAGTTTATTATACAATGTGATGCTAGTTGCCATGGCATAGGGTTAGTATTGCTACAATAATAAATATTTATTGCCTTTGAGAGTCACAAGCTTATAGATAAGGAGATGGCTATTCATTTGTGACCACTCAGACAGGTAGAAAGCTGAAATGCTTAAGAACTAATAATGGGAGTGAGTTCACATCTACTGAGTTTTAAGTCTTTTTGTGACTTGCATGGAATCAAGAGGAAGCTTACAGCTCCTTACAACCCTTCTTCAAATGGGGTGGTTGAAAGATACAATAGGACTTTATGTGAAAGAGTGTGGTGCATGCTGTCCACTACTAATCTCCCTCATGAATTTTGGGGAGAGGCACTTAAAACCGCGGTTCACATTTGCAGCCGCTCTCCGAACAGGTCCTTAAATAATGGCATCCTTGAGGAGGTTTGGTCTGGTAAATCGGCCTCATATGACCATTTATGGATATTCGGTTGTGATGCTTTTGTGCATGTTAGAGATGAGCTGAGGAATAAACTTGACCCAAAATCCATCAAAGGCATTTTCATGGGCTATGGTGACGAGGGTGAATTTGGCTATAGAGTGTGGTTACCATAGTCCAAGAAAATTGCTTGTAGCCGTAATATTGTGTTTAATGAGGCAAAGTTGCTGAAAAGTACTTTAGCCTCTAATGAAGACATAAAAAAGGTTAAATTTCAGAATTTGCAGCCACTTATTACTTCAAATGATGAGACTCATGATGTTGTACCACAGGTTGAAACTGATGATTAGCTGGTCATTTTTGAGCTAGATGATGTTGGACAACAAAAAGAAGCGCAAGGTGGTCATGGACAACAAGATAGACTTGCTGATTATGAAAATGTAGGTGTTGGAAATGAAAATAAAGGTGTTGTACAACATGAACAACATGCTGAAAATGGCTTACAGCAGCCAATAAATGTTGAAAATAACATACCTCCTGATGTAGACCGGATTCTTGAGAATGTAGATTATTGGGTACGCAGGTCTACACGCTTAAGAAGGCAGTCACATAGGTATGACCCCTCTTTGCACTATATGATGCTTATAGATGAGGGTGAGTCTCTTACATATAAAGAGGCCAAGTCATGCAAATTCAGCAGTAAGTGGGAGCTAGCTATGCAGGAAGAGATTAAATCTCTGTATGCTAATGATACTTGGGATCTTGTGTCGTTGCCCAAAGGAAGAAAGCCTCTTCTAAACAAATGGGTTTACAAAGTCAAGAGAGTTGATGGGAAACCCAAGTACAAGGCAAGACTGGTTGCCAAAGGATATGCATAGAAGGAAGGAATTGACTTCCAAGAGGTCTTCTCACCTATTGTGAAGATGATTACTCTACATGTGCTTTTTGCTCTTACTGCTGTATTGGATTTAGAGCATGGATGTGAAAACGGCTTTTTTGCATGGTGACATTGATGAGGAAATCTACATGAAACAGCCCGAGGGCTTTGTAGTTCTTGGAAAAGAGCAGTTGGTATGTAAACTAAAACGCAGCTTGTATGGGCTGAAGCAAGGACCACGGCAGTGGTACAAAAAGTTTGACACTTTTATGATCTCTGATGGGTTTACTCGCAGTCATGCAGATCATTGTTTGTACATGAAAAAGGATACAAATGGCAACCCCATCATACTTGTTTTGTATGTGAATGATACGTTGCTAGTTGGGAAAAGAAATACTAGCTTGGATGCTCTCAAAGATTAGCTGAAATCAGCTTTCTCCATGAAAGATTTGGGGAATGCAGAGCATATATTGGGCATGAGGATTCACAGTGATAGAATGTAGAAATTGCTGTTTTTATCTCAAGAAAAGTACATTGAAAAGGTATTGGACAGATTTAACATGGCTGAAGCTAAGCCGCTTGGAATACCCTTACCTCCATATCTTAAGCTTAGTAAAGCCAACAACCCGGAAGCCAATGCTATGAAGGGAGTCTCTTATGTATTAGCTTGTGGCTCTCCTATATATGCTATGGTCGCTACTCGTCCAGACATTGCTCATGCAGTGGGAGTTGTTAGTAGGTTTATGCCAAATCTTGGCAAAACACATTGGAAGGCTGTCAAGTGTATTCTTTGATATCTAAAAGGTACACAAAGTAAGTGTATTTGCTATGGGCAGGGTGCACTTAGTCTGTAGGGCTATTGTGATGTAGATATGGTAGGTGACTTGGACACTCGCTGGTCCACTACCGGGTATGTCTTTACAATTGCTAGTGGGGCCGTTTCTTGGTGCTCCAGGTTGCAGAACATCATAGCACTGAGTACTATTGAAGCTGAATACATATCAGCTATTGAAGCTTCTAAGGAAGCTATATAGTTGAGCAGACTTGCAGAGGATCCCCGCATGTCTATGAGTACTCCAATATTGGGATGTGATAGCTAGAGTGATGTGTATCTGGCTAAGAATGCCATGTATCATTCATACATAAAGCATATACTATCCAACTCCCATCATTTGTCGACAATGAGCAAACCGCTCTATTGGAAGTCCTTTCGTGAGAAGATCTGTAGGATTATCATTTGTATGTAGCTTGACAAGATCAATGCTTTTGTTGTCAAGTACATCGTTGATAAAGTGATACTTCACGTGTATGTGCTCCGTCTTTGCATGAAAGACGGATTCTGTACTAGCATGATAGCACTCTAACTATCACAGTGGAGGTCAGGAGTCTTAGTAATGCCAAGCTTTCCGACCAGACATGAAAGCCATAAAACCTCCTTGCATGCCTCAATGGCAGCCACATACTCTACCTCTGTTGTAGACAAGGCAACACACTTTTGTAGCGTGGAGATCCAAGAAATTGCTCCCTTGTGAAGATGAATACATCCCCTAAAGTAGACTTCATGCAGTCAACATGACCTGCGTAGTTTGCACATCTGTAAAGCCAATGACAGATGTTTTTTGCTTTCCAAAGCAGATGCACATATCCTTTGTGCCCTTAAGATATCTCATGATATCTTTCACTGCTTCCCAATGCTTTCTACAAGGATCTGCCACGTATCTGCTAACCACTCCCACCGCAAATGCTATGCCAGGATATGTAGCAACCATAGCATACATCAAGCTACCCACTGCTGAAGCATGCAGGGCCATTTCAACCTTTTCATCATCAGATGTAGGCCTGTCCCTTGCACTAAGTTTCACATTTGGAAGCAATGGTACTCCAATTGCATTTTCTTCCTGCATATTGAAATGTTGCAACATCTTGGATACACACTTCTGGTGTGACATATAAAGAAGACCTTTCGATCTATCCCAAAGTCAATCTTGTGTTCCTACTTGTACTCTTTGGTAACCAGTTGTGCTATGTACTTTGGCGAGGAACCAGAGGTGACTTTCATTTTGTAAACCCATTTGCACGGTAGGATTTTTTGCCCCTTAGGCAAATGCACCAAATCCCAAGTACCATTTGTCTTTAGAGATTCCATCTTTGATAACATAGCTTTATATCATTTCTTGCTGTCCTCTCTGTCCATTGCTTCCTTGAAGCATGATGGTTCACCACAATATGTCAACATGACATAATTAACAACATAATTCACATCAGGAAAACAAACCTATCTAGTTGTTTGGTATTTGTGGTCAACCTACGGACCCAATGATTAGTGTTTGCTGGTTGTTCAACTTGCAAATCCGCATTAATAGCTTGCTGTCCCAAAGGTTCAGCAAGCTGTACTGCCTGTTTTGGCTGTTCGAATGGCACATTTTCTTGCTGAAATTGTGGTATATCATGGGCAACTTCTTGTTGATCAATTTTAGCATCATTCCTTGCATTTATAGGGTCATTTATAGCAGGTATTTGCTACTGTACAACAAGCACTCTTTACTATTTTACAAGTATTTCTTCTCAGAACACAACCCTTCTCACTTCTTCTGTCTTTTCAAGCTGTTTATGGATGCGATCTTCCCGGTACAATTTTCTTTTTTCAAGATCCCCTAACTTATACCCTATTTCTCCCTCGTCACTATATCCTAGGAAAATACATTGATAGGACTTTGGCTCCAATTTGTTGCATTGTTCTTTGCATATGTGCACAAATGCCTCGTAGCCAAACACTTTCAAGTGTATATACGAAGGTGGCTTACTCGACCACACTTCTTGAGAAACTCTCCTCCCCAAAGACCTATTTGGTGACCGGTTTATCAGGTGTAAGGCTGTCATAATAGCCTCCACCCACAATCCATGAGGTAATGCAATATGCGACAACATGGTATGGACCTTCATCTAAATAGTCCTATTTATACGCTCTGTAACACCATTTTGGGGGGGATTATAAGGGGCAGGGAGCTCCCTTTTTATCCATTTGCTGCCACAAAAGGCCTGAAAGGCTTTAGACACATATTCCCCACCATTGTCAGATGGGCAAGAATCCACAAATTTTACTCTACGAGTAAAATCTCTCGCGTACACAAAAATCCCCAATGTCTAGGAGTATAGGTATACCTAATCTCTGGAATTTGTTGGATTGTGCTTGTGTGTGTGTGAAAGCCTGTAGATTTTAAACAAATGATAGACCTTGGAAGAAAAAAATTGATTTCTTTATTAAAAAAAAGGTGTGATGGGCGACGGTGGATTGCTTGCCGAACCTACACCCACGCTGACATGCCCTAACCTGCATATGTGTCGACAAACTACCTTGCACTGACACCTGGATGACGTATTGAACTGCCCGTCGAGGGCCTTTCTTTGCCCCGCATTGACCTATCCGTCTTGTTGCTTGCCTGCCAAGGGCTTGTTGGTTGTGGCACCCTTGACCAGGACTGACACCTTGCAACCTTCAGCTTTGATACTAGTTTGTGGTGGTTGACTAGTAATGAAGGTTCGTTCTATGTTAGGCAATGGCAATGACGGAGAGAGAGAGAGAGAGAGAGAGAGAGAGAGAGAGAGAGAGAGAGAGAGAGATTATGAAAAAAAAGAGAGAGAGTAGTAGAGAGTGATGCACGATGTTTGGGTACGAAAAGATGTACCACTCTTTACATTTTTGATAGTTATATGTAAAGGACTAAAGTACAAGTACTAAGGGTGTGTTTACACCCGAGCACATATAAAAGGCACAATGGCCCTTCATTTACAACATAGAAAAGCAATTGGAAAGAACTGCAAAGAGGATGCTGTGGGCTGATGAGACACACCTAGCTTGAAAGGCTGCTGCCCAACAGTAAATACTTGTTGCTCAGCAGAAAGGGGGTGCCCTACAATGAAATGTAGGTTGGAGGGGGGCTGCTTGCAGGAAACGCATGTTTGAATCTGCAAAATGATATCGCACAGCCTATTTGACACTGTCTTGTTGAGAAATCACATCATTCCATACAAATTTCCTTCTTCATTCCCATTTTTGGTTTTCTTTTCCAACCCCAAAAAGGCTTTCTAAGGCCTTCTGAGAGAGTCAGAGCGCCTCTCAAGAGACTTCAGTAGGCAAGACTTGAGAGTGTTTGTGCCTATATATTTGGTATCACCCATTCATTCCACACCACCATACACCACTGATTCATTCCGTGAGTCACCCATCATCTCTTCTTTCTCCTCTCTTTCCACCATCTTTCTCCACACATGGTGATATTCTTTCCATAGTTGGCACTCCTCCTTCATAGCCTGGCATCAGTCCTCTACATCTGGCTACAACTTCCATCTCTTAAGCATCATCCCTCACCTTGCGTTTGGTTCCTTTGAGGTATCTTCTGCAGCAAGTGGCATCTTCATCCATCACAAGCGTCATCACTAGAGACAGCTAGAATTTGCATTTTGCATCCTGGCTACTTCCCTTCCATCAAGTGTCACATCTCCAGCCGGCATCATCATTATTAGAGGCTGTTTTCATTTGTGTTTTCAGCTTTTGTCTCATCTTCATCACTTGGCATCACATCTAGTTAGTGTTAGCTCATCCGGCTTGTGTTTGCAGACTCAAAGGCTTCTTTGGCTGTCTTTCTGCCCTAGGTACCAATCTTCATCCTTACACTGTAGATTCAAAGGCTTCTCTTCTTCCGCAGTCTCCCTGCTCCAGGTGACACGTCATCATTCTTTCGTTTGTAGACTCAAAGGCTTCTTTGGCAGTCCCTAGTCCCAGCTATCCTTTATGCTACGATACCCTTGTATAAAATTCACTTGATTATTTCAAATCTTCATTGTCTTGTTCATCTAAGTTTCTTTTCTCCACTCATTGTTTGCCGTACATACTTTGTGTTTCTTTCCACAAACCCTACTATCTCTTTGGTTGCTTAGTCATTTCTTGACATGGTATTAGAGCTAGAGACGCTCAGTGAGCTGTGAAGATCATCTGCCATTAGAGTACAAAAAGACGTGTTGCCATCTGTGGCGCCAGGATCGAGACACGCCGTGCTTGCTAGCAGTAGAGAGATAGAGAGAGAGAGTGCAGAGTAGAGAGGAGAGTGAGCACGACTTGTGGGTACAATGACAAGTGTATCTCTTTAGGTTTTTAGATATATATATATATATATATATATATATAAGTACAATGTGCTAAGTGTGTGTTCACACCCGTGTACATATAAAAGGTACGATGGCCCTTTATTTCCAACAACCTCCCACCTAAAGGCAATGTGTCTTAAGGGGAGAAAAGAATCAGGTAAGTCTAGGTATGTACAAAGTTGAAATACATATATCTATCCAACTCCCACCATCTGTTGGCAATGAGTAAACTGCTCTGCTGGAACACCCTTCGTGAGAAGATCTGCAAGGTTATTATCTGTATGCACTTTGACAAGCTCAATGCTCTTGCTGTCAAGTACATCTCTAATGAAGTGATACTTCAGCTGTATGTGCTTCATCTTTGCATAAAAGACGGGATTTCGTGCTAGCATGATAGCACTCTAACTATCACAATGGAGAATAGGTAACTTTGTAATGCCAAGCTCTCCCACCAGACGTGAAAGCCATAAAGCCTCCTTGCATGCCTCAGTGGCAGCCATATACTTTGTCTCTGTAGTAGACAATGCAACACACTTTTGTAGCTTGGAGATCCAAGAGAATGCTTGCTTCTTTTGTGAAGGTAAACACATACCTAGAAGTGGACTTTCTGCAATCCACATGGCTAACATAGTCTGCATCTGTAAAGCCAACGACAAGTGCCTTCTGCTTTCCAAAGCAGATGCACAAATCCTTTGTGCCTTGAGGTATCTCATAATACCTTTCACTACTTCGCAATGCTTTTTACTAGGGTTTGCCATGTATCTGCTAACCACTCCCACTGCAAAGGCAATGTTAGGACGCGTAGCAACCATAGTATACATCAAATTGCCAACAGCTGAAGCATATGGTATCTTGGCCATTTCAGCCTTCTCATCATCAGATGTAGGGTTGTCCTCTGCATTGAGTTTCACATATGGATTCAATGAAACCCAATTGTTCCCCCCTCCTCCATATTGAAACACTGCTCTACTATGATAGATAGAGTAATCCTTTTGACCTATCTCTGAGTATTTGCATGCCAAGAATGTGATTTGCATCACCAAGATTCTTCATGTCAAAGCTGCTATAAAGACTTTGCTTCAGTGAGTCCAAGGCATGAGTATCCTTGCCAGCAATCAACATGTCATCAACGTATAGAACCAAGATATTCAAGTTGCCATCTGCGGCCTTCCTGGTGTACAAGCAGTGATCCACTTGACTTCTATGAAAACCTTGAGACTGCATAAATGTATCAAACTTATGATACCATTCTCTTGTTGCTTGTTTCCGCCCATACAAACTGCTTTTCAGTTTACATACCATCTTCTCTTTTCCTTTTGCCACAAACCCTTCAGGTTGCAGCATATATGTCTTCATGCAGATCACCATGTAAGAATGCAGTCTTTACATCCATCTGTATGAGCTCCATATCTTTAGTTGCAACCAAGCCCAAAATGGTTCTCAATGTAGTTATCTTGACTACGAGAGAGAAGATTTCATGGAAGTCAACTCCATGTTCCTGCTTGTACCTCTTTGCAACCAATCTTGCTTTATACTTTGGCGAGAAATCAGAGGTGACCATCTTGTAAACCCATTTACATGGAAGGGTTTTTTGCCCTTTAGGCAATTGCACCAAGTCCCAAGTGCCATTTTTCTCAAGAGATTTCATCTTTGACAACATGGCTTTATACCATTTCTTGTTGTCCTGTCTGTCCATTGCTTCCTTGAAGTAAGATGGTTCACCACAGCTTGTCAATATGATATAATCAGCCACATTGTTTGTGAAAGGTGAGAAGAATCGAAGCTTGCACGCGAGAGCTATGGCGAGAGAGCAAGAGCAAGAAAGTGAGAGACAAGAAATGGGAATTCCAATAGTCACAATGTGTGACTGGGCCTTCGTTTATTCAAACTGTCACTAAAAGAATAAAGAATAAAGTAACGGTGACGGGCGTCCGCTACCTGCAGTGTGTAGTGGCGGTGACTGTCAGTATAGTAATACATGGGCGGCTAGGCGGAGGCGTCTTTACCCTGAACAACCTTCCACTTAAAGGCGAATCTACCCTAGTGAGGAGTGAAAAGAAAAATAAAAAAGACAGTACAACATGTACACATGTACAACAGGATGAGCAAAGACTGGTCAATCGAGATCTTGACAAGATCAACAGACTTGTCCTCAACGACCACACATATGAAGTGATACCTCACCTCAATGTGTTTCGTCTTCGCATGGAAGACCGGATTCTTGGCTAACTGAATAGCACTCATAGAATCTGAATGCAGTGTAGGGATAGTATCAATACCAAGGTCAGCAACCAAACGACCTAACCAAATGGCCTCCTTGCAAGCCTCAGTGGCTGCAACATACTCGGCCTCTGTAGTAGAAAGGACCGTGCATTTCTGCACCCTGGACATCCAAGAAACAGTTCCTCCAACATATGTGAATACATAGCCGGAAGTGGACTTCCTATTATCTGCATGTCTTGCATAATCAGAGTCAGTGTACCCCACGACTCTTGTATCCTGGCTGCCATAGCGTATGCACATATTTGCAGTGCCCTTCAGGTACCTCATGATACCCTTCACGGCATCCCAATGCTTATTGCCAGGTGTAGCCATATAGCGTGCCACAACACCAACTGCAAAGGCAATATTTGGACGAGTGACTATCATGGCATACATAAGACTGCCTACTGCGGATGCATAGGGAAACTTGGCCATCTCGGCCCTTTGCCCATTTGTCTGCGGACAATTAGCCTGTGATACCTTCACATAAGAAGGCAATGGACAGCCAATAGGCTTTACGTCCTGCATGCGGAAGCGCTCAAGGGCTTTATGAATGTACTCCCTCTGTGACAAGTAGAGGAGTCCCTGATGCCTGTCGCGTCTAATGCGCATACCAAGTCTATGAGCGGCCTGTCCTAGATCTTTCATTTCAAAGCTCTTCTTGAGCTGAGCCTTAAGAGCATCTAGCTCATCATGAGCTTTCCCTGCTATTAGCATATCATCCACAGAGTACCAAAATCAATAAAGAACTATCACGGGCTTTTTTCGTGTAAAGACAAGGATCCATAGCAATCTTGCTATAGCCCTGTGACTGTATAAAGGCATCAAACTTATGATACCACTCCCTAGGTGCCTGTTTCAAGCCATAAAGACTTTTCTTCAATTTGCATACTAGGTGTTCCCTGCCAGGTTTTTGCAAAGCTCTTAGGCTGCTTAATATAAATCTCATCATGCAAGTCCCCATGTAAGAAAGCCGTCTTGACATCCATCTGGTATAAATTCAAGTCAAGCTGAGTAACCAAAGCCAAGACTAAGCGCAGGGTGGTCATCTTAACCACAGGAGAAAAGACCTCATCAAAGTCCACACCATGCTCCTGTTTAAAACCCTTTGTTACCAATCTAGCCTTGTATGCCAGCTTGGGGTGTCCAGGGGTACTTTTCAGCTTATACACCCACTTGTATGGCAAAGCCTTCTTGCCCTTAGGCAAGGAAATCAAATCCTAAGTCTCATTCTTATGCAAGGAGTCTTATCTCAGATTGCATAGCTCTCTCCCAGGAGTGACTGTTACCCCTGCGCATAGCCTCATCATAAGTGAAAGGCTCTCCTGCATCTGTAACCAAGACAATGCATCGAGGGCTGAAATCTATCAGGTGGACGTCTGTCTCTAGTAGACCGTCTCATGGCAGGCTCTTTTGCTTGCCCAGCTGTCTGTCCAACACCCTGACTATGAGCATCTGCTGCAGCTGTACGCTGTCCAATTGGCTGTGCGGGAGTTCTCGGCTCCTCTTGAAATATGACCCTGCGGATCTCAATAACTCTCTCAGGCTGCCTATGCATCTTGTCTTCATGGAAGACTACATTATGACTGTGGATGACTTTCCGCGCCTGTGGATCCCAGAGACAGTAACCCATCTCGCTTGCATCCCCATAACCAAGGAAAATGCATTTGACACTCTTAGGATCCAGCTTACTTCTCTTGTCCTTGGGCACATGGTAAAATGCCTCACATCCAAAGACACGGAGATGTGCATAAGAGGGAGATTTTCCAATCCATACCTCCTCTGCAACCTGGAAATCCAAACCACTAGAAGGTGATTTGTTTATGATATGCACAGTTGTACTAATTGCCTCAGCCCAAAAGCTCTGTGGTAGGCCTGCATGGCTAAGCATACTGCATATACGCTCCTGGATGGTTCTATTCATCCGCTCAGTCAAACCATTCTCGGGGAGGGATGTAGGGGGCGGTCAACTAACGCTTAATACCCCTCTCATCACATAACTGCTCAAAACCACGTGAGACATACTCATTCTCATTATTTGTCCTTAGGCATTTGAGCCTATACCCAGACTGGTTCTCAACCAATGCAAGCCATCTCTGAAACACAGGCAAGACATCGGATTTTAGCTTAGTGGGATAAGCCCAAACTTTCCGTGAAAAATTATCTATGAAAGTAACAAAATACTTGGCACCACCCATAGACTGACAAGGCATGGGCCCACAGACATCCGAATGTACCAATGCCAAGGGCTCACTCATGTGTGGCCTACCAACTTCTTATGCGTAGACCTAGTCTGCCTGCCATAAAGACCATGCTCACATGAATCAAAACATGCATAATCAAGGAGCGGTAAGCACTACAAACGAGAAAGCATTTTTATTCCCTTCAAAGACATATGGCCCAAACGGGCATGCCAAAGAGATACATGTGGGATAGAACCCACAGACAAAACATGATAAAGGGAAGAAGCTGATACAATCAAGGGATAGAGGTTGCCAGCCTTAGCACCTCTCGCAATCACAAGTCTACCACGGTGATCTTCCATACAGAGTCTCCAAAACATACATGATATCCTGCATCATCAAGCTGTCCAGCTGACATGAGATTGCATGTCAAAGCAGGTACATGACGTACATCCTACATAACAAAACTGCTGCCAGAAGGAAACTGGAGCCTAACAGCACCAATGCCCACAATATCAAGAGAGCTATCATCACCCAAGCGCACAGAACTCGAAACAGTACGGTATTAATGAAACCACTCTCGGCAATGTGTCACATGAAAGGAAGCACCTTAGTCCAAGAGCCAACACTGTGCATACATAGAGTGTATCTCTGTCATCTGTGAAGCACTAGAAGAAGCTACAAGGATATAATCATTATCAACATTCTCGGGCTGCATAACATTGATCTCTTCAATTTTAACACTGGACTTTGCAGGCACTATGTTGCGATCAGAAGACTTATCCTGCACTTTGTCTTTTCCCTTATCTTTGCGCCTTTCATTGCGCAGTTCATGGCATTGTGGCCTAATATGGCCCTTTTTTCCACAATGGTGACAAGTAACATCTACATTCCTGCCACGGGATTTGCTACGTGACTTCCCATGAGACTTGGACCGAGATTTCTGAGAATCCCGTTCACGGCCACTGCCACTGCCACTGCCATGCTTTCCATATCCATCATTCTTGCCTCTAACTGTCATAGCATGCGACACGCGAGAGGCATCCAAAAATTCTTACGGTTAACCTATTCCTGCAGAAGAGCATTCTCAAAATTAGATAAGTTCAAGATAACAGTAGAGGCACATAATGCAGTGCGGAATACATCCCATGACTCATTAAGAGTACCAAGCAAGAAAAGAGGAGTAACATCCTCTACAAAGGTGATGTCTTGCGAAGTCAAGTTCTTGAGTATAGCATGGAACTGGCTCAAGTGAGCAGACATAGTCACATTCTCCTTCATGCGTAGATCCATAAGGTGCTTCAGCCAATACATCTGATTCGTTGGACATTTCTTGTCATAGAGATTCTTGATTTTATCCCACAACTGCCATGCACTCTGTTCTTCCTCAAAGACATTGTAATGAACTTGTTTTGTGAGAGATAATACAATAGTGGACTTGTATAACTCATCAAGCTCAAGCCATTCCTCATGTGGCAGAGTTGTAGGCAGATGCCCACTAAACCTCAGGTTTGATCTGCGATTTTTGCACCAACACCTGCCAAATCTGGCTCTTCCAATAAGAGTAATTCGTACAATTAAGCTTAGTGATGTTGAAAATAGCATGATCAGTGGACGAACTCGCCATAATGCAGGCTGGAAAACTGTAGACAGTTCAAAACTGCTTGTTGTTTATTGCAGAAAATGACAAAAAATCACCAAAAGTGAGAGAAAATGGTGAGAAAAATGTAACCAAAGCTGCTGCCCACCAAGCACTAGTGAAAGTACATCATTTCAGAATATTTCAGCATGAAAAATCCATGTCAGTCCATACATATATGCTTGCTGTAATAAGTTACAGATTTCAGTAAATGAGAGCTAACAGTGCAAACTCGGATCCCAGGTCAATCAGATACTACCAAGACCAAAGCTGGCATCATGCGGGCATAACATAGGCATATGACAGTCGATAAGCATGAATCCAACACCCAAACATGTCATACAAACATCTGCCAGTGAGTAGGCACATCCCCCTGTCAACGGGGCAAAGTGTTCTTGCCACTACCAAGACTTGACACAAGTAATTGTCAGTTCACAAAGAGAGGCACCCTATGGACCTTAGTCTTTTCGGGTTGTTTATGCATGCGAATTTCTCGGAAGATAACATCATTGCTGCATACTACTTTCCTTTTCTCGGGATCCCATAATCTATACCCCATTTCACCCTCATCACCATATCCTAGGAAAATGCATTTATAGGACTTTGGCTTAAGTTTGTTGCGTTTTTTTTAACGAATGTGCACAAATGCTTCACCACCAAACATTTTCAAGTGTACATACGAAGGTGGCTTGCCCGACCACGCTCCTTGGGAAACTCCTCTCCCTCCCTTCTCCCCCCTTGCCCCAAAGACCTGTTTGGTGACCGATTAATAAAGTGTATAGTTGTCATAATAGCCTCTGCCCAAAAACCATGGAGTAATGTAGCATGAGACAGCATTGTATAGACCTTATCCTGTATGGTTGGATTCATACCCTCTGCAACTCCATTTTGGCGTGGATTATGAGGGGAGTGAGCTCCCTTTTTATCCCTTTGCTGTCACAAAATGCCTGAAAGGCCTTGGACACATATTCCCCACCATTGTCAGAGCGAAGATACTTAAGTGTCTTATCGGTCTGATTTTTAACCAATGCCAAGAATTTTTTAAACTTGTCAAGCACTTCATCCTTGCTACAAATAGGATAAACCCATACCTTTTGTGTAGCATCATCAATAAATGTGACAAAATATTTCTTTCCTTCTAAAGATAACCTTGACCTCTGATACACATTGGAATGTACTAACTCAAGAGGAGAAGATTTCAACGAAAGAAACTTCTTATGAGACGTTTGTGCATTACCATAAACACAATGATCACAATGCTCAAAATCAGCATAACAAAGACAAGGCAAGTAACCCAAACGAGAAAGCACTTTCATTCCAGTTTGACTTATGTGTCCCAACGAGCCATGCCACAACGAAACACTTACACAGCAACAACATGATCACTCATACTAGATACATGGAGAGGATACAAGGTATCACTTTTACAATCTCTAGCAATCACTCTAGATTCCTTACAGAGCTTCCATTTTCCATCACCAAAGGTGGTATGAAATCCATCATCTAGCTGCCCTGTGCTAATCAAGCTGTTCTTGAGCTCAGGTACATGCCGTACATGCTGAAGTGTGAAGACAGAGCCATGCTGAAACTGCAACTGCACACCGCCAATACTTGCAATATCACATGTATAGTTGTCTCCAAGATGGACAATACCATGTTGACCCCCTGTATAGTCAGAGAACCACTCACGATGAGGGGTGACATGAAAGGAAGCACTTGAATTGAGAATCCAAGTATGCATGTCATCATTTGTATCTGCAAGTAAAGCATGTATACTAAAGTGTGAAGAGACTAAGAGTACTTCATTCCTACTGTCACTGTCATGAGTGACTACATTCACCTCTTCAATTTTGACACTGCTCTTCTTAGGCTGACTCTCTTTCTTTTCTTCCTTCCTATCATTTGTCATCTTTCCCTTTCCGTTCTTTTTCTTCCATTTGTAGCAGTCACGTTTAAAGTGACCCTTGCCACAATGATGGCATTTAACATCCTTGCTACGTGATTTATTGCATCCCTTGCTATTAGATTTGCCTTTCTGCTGTGATCTCCCCCTAGTATGCAAAGCACTGGAAGACTTACTGGATGCATTGTTCTGCCGATTCATTTCTTCCATGAGTAGAGCACTCTCCACATCAACATACAAAAGAATCACATTAGAATTGCTCATAGCAGTCTTGAATGTATCTCAACTCTCTAGTAGAGTGCAAAGCAAGAACATAGCCTTAAATTCTTCATCAATCAAGAACTTCAAGGCAGCCAGCTGGCTAAAAATGGAGTTAAACTCACTCAAGTGAGTGGACATTGCTGTGCCCTCTTTCATACGTAAATCCACTAGATTTTTCAGTCAATACACTTTGCTTGCGGCACTGTTTTGTGCATACAGTTCTTCCAGTCAAATCCAAACAGCATATGCAAAATCCAAACCTTCAATGTTAAACATCAAGGCATCAGAAATCGATAGCTTGATGGTTGAGCGTGCAAGCTCATTTAACTCATCCCAATCTTCCTGTTCCATATGTGCAGGCTTTGCCCCTTTGGTCTTAATTGGCTTTGCATGCTTCTTCTGCAATAGAATATTGTAGCACTATTTTTGCCAGACTGCAAAATTATGTGCTCCTTCAAGCTTCTTAATGTGTATGAGATTACTGCAGTCACTGCTGCCAGCCATGATTTTCAGCCCAAATGTGACCATAAAATTCAGCAAATGCAGGCCCAAACTGTCACACAAGTGACCAAGGTACAAACAAGTACCAACCAGCAATAAATGACCATGTAGAAGCAGAAAATTTCAGATCTGTAAGTAAATTTTCAGAAGCACCAAACCATGTGCTACAGCACTCCATCACTGATTACAGCTGTTCCAAGGGCAAATACACTGCATTATATGAGAAGTCCCAAATTTTAGCTGCAATTTCTGTTGAACATGTACCCACGAGCACAAAATTTGACACGCACGGTCAAAAGCCCCAAAATTTTTGTGCACAAAGCATCAACTATACATTTGCATTGTTTTTGACATGCATAGAATAGGCCAATTTTACCAAAATAGAACAATTTCAGCAAAACCCCCAAATTTTTCCAAGTGCTAGATGTCCAAATTGCATGGAATTAAACCCACATGTACATAAAATGACCAAATGGCGCACAAATTTCACCCAAACAGCAAAAGCCCCAAGTTGCACGGGGTCCAATGTGCATCAATGTCGAGAAATTAGGTAAATTTCAGCCCAATTTTACATGTACATGAAAAGTCCCAAATGTCAGAGGCAAAATGTCTTAAATTCTTGCAATTTCTGAGACAAATTGTATTGTCCTACATCACAATCCCCAAATGCAGGAAAAGTTCCAAATTTCCTGGCCAAGATGGCACAAATATACACTCTTTGTGTTATGCATGCGAACCTCGGTTAGAGGGAGGGGTTTCAAAAAAAAGATTTTGAAGAAAATAATGTTTTGGATGACGAGTCCGTTGATCCATCAAGACTGATAGCGCCCGTTCGGCTGTACGGGTCTCGTCAATTGCCGTGTCAGTCATCAGCGTGCCTGGCCGTCAGTTGCCGCACGTCAGCCGGTCGTCGTGCAGTCGTCCATCACACAGCAAGGACCCGTCACGCAGCGCTGTTGCTTGCAACCCTTTCGCATGCCCTGTTGCTTGCTTCGTTCGTCTGCGTTGGGCTTGTTCGCCAGTCGTCTGCGTCAACACGCAACTCCCGTGTCCTGTGCTTGGAGCAACTATCGCCTATCCATGACCTGTCTTACGTCATCCAGCAGTTTGTCACTATTGCATGCCCCAGTCAGTCCTATCGCCCATGCCTGCAACTCCATGGCTTAGACTTTGTCAGCCCTGTTGTACAACTTGCAACTCCGACTTTGCCGACTGACTCATGCAGGACTGATGGAGCATTCAACAGTTGTGCTGCTTTGATACCAGTTTGTTGCCATTTGTGGCGCAAGGATCGACACGCATTGCTTGCTAGCTCCAGAGAGACAGAGAGAGTGCATAGTAGAGAGGAGAGTGAGCATGACTTGTGGATGCAATGACGAGTGTACCTCTTTAGGTTTTTAGATAGATATATATATGAAAGTACAATGTGCTGAGGGTGTGTTCACACCCATGCACATATAAAAGGCACGATGGTCCCATTATGTTGTAGGTTTAGCATTAACATTTGATTATTACTCTACTTCTGTTGTGTCACTGGGAGATATCCTTCTTCTCCTACCACCCTCCCTTTCAGAGGTTGCCACTCCGATACGTACCATGGTGTCTCCATCGCCAGATTGCTTGTCTCTCGGGTGTATTGGGGCAGAAACGGTCATACTCTAAAAGATTGTCAATGTTGACCTTTGCTTCTTACCCATTGGAGTATATGCATCTTTCACCAGGCACTCCTTGTGCTACCCTTTCTTTTTGGGCCATAAAGATTGTTCTGCATGGGCATAACTTACTATGCTCAAGACCATAAGATGCATCCGACACGCACAAAATCCTCATGAGTAGACAAAGGTTGTACGAACTCACAAGGCGATAAGTCCTCTTGGAGACCACCCCATTGCGCGAAGGTTTTCCGCATTCATTTTCGGGTCAAATGGCTTCCATAGCTCACCTCTTCTCCATAGTCACTCCATTGAGGGTCAACGACGACTGTTTCCCACCCTTGGCTCACCTTGAGCCTACTTCTATTCCACCCTCTTCTACTCATGTTCGAGAAGCCACCTCTGAGTGCTCTTTGGCTTTTGCTGCTTCTGAGCTCCAAATACCTTCTTCAGCACGACCGGCAACACTTTCTTTTCATCAGACACCTCAGAGTTCGTGATTCATGAGTTGGAGTCCCTCTCCCTCTCTGAGGGGGATCCTTTTCCTTCGCCCTCAGAGGAAGCATCTCCTTTTTCAGCTTTACAGGGGACTCCTCCATCTTCAGTTTCAAAGGCTGACCCTACTACTCTTGAAGTTCTTCCCACACGTCTTTTTCTTCGGAGGTTTAGCTCTCTTTCAAGCAATTTCACCTCCACTGAACCCAACATCTTGAAGATCTATCTTTGATTGGGGCCCTTGGATTTTTGGCAACAACTTTATGACTAGGCCTTTGTATTCCTTCAAGCATGGTGTAATGGAGCTAGTGGCTTCTCTCCCGAGGTTGTGTTTTAGATTCTACTACTCATTTGGTCTCCTGACTATCTTCACAGGTCTCCTTTGAGGTGGCATACTTAGATTATAGGGTGGATCTTCTTCTCTTCACCTCACTCCTCTTGTGTGCTCCTTGTTGGGCCTAAGAGGGGGTGTTGAGAAACCACATTATTACATACAATTTCCCTTTTTCATTCCCATTTTTGGTCTTTGTTTCTTGCCCGAAAAAGGCTTTCTAGGGTCTTTAGAGAGAGTTGGAGGGCCTCTTGAGAGACTTCAGTGGGCGAGACTCCAGACTTTTTGTCTCTATATATTCAGTATCAGCCATTCATTCTACACCAATATACACCACTGATTCATTCCATTAGTCACTCATCATCTCCTCTTTTCTCTCATGTCACCATCTTCATCCTCTGTTGCCAGGTGCCAGTTCCCATCACCTTGTGCTATGTTTATGGTGTTAGAGTCCTTCTCTGTTGGCGACCTTCCTCCACACATGGTGACAGTCTTTCCACAGCTCGTTCTCCTTCTCCTCAACTAGGTGTCAATCCTCTACATATGGTGACAGCTTTCATCTCTTAGGCATCATCCCTCACCTTGTGTTTGGTTGCTTGGAGATATCTTCTGTAGTGAGTATCTTCATCCTTCACAAGCGTTATTACCAGAGACAGATCGAGTTTACGTGTTGCATCTTGGTTGTTCCCATTCCATTATGCGTCACATCACCAATTGGCATCATCATCATCAGAGCCTGTCTTTATTTGCACTTTTAGCTTTTGCCTCATCATCATCACCTGGCATCACATCCAATTGTTGTTGGTGTTAGCTTATTAGGCCTACATTTGCAAACTTGGAGGCTTCTTCAGCCGTCTCCTTGCTCCCGGCAATACTTCGTCATCTGTGCGTTTGCAAAGTCCAGACTCAGAGGCTTCTTCGGCAGTCTCCTTGCTCTAGGGCATCTTTCGTGCTATGGCACCCTTTGATCAGAGTCACTTCATTATTTCAATTCTTCATCATCTTGTTCATCTGAGTTTCTCTTCTCTACTCAGTGTTCGCCGTACATACTCTTGTGTTTCTCCCTACAAACCCTATTGTCTCTTTGGTTGCTTAGCCATTTTTTGACATGCCCTAGTGTAGAAATAAGTTGCCCTACTTGCAAATGTGTTACCCAGCTTATATAAGGTTGGCTAGGTGCAAAATGCAAATCTACCATGGTAAACACAGATTGAAATAGGTGTTTAGTTTGTCTCCAATGAATTATCGTGATTTTGTGCAGATGGAGGGATTCATTCAGAAGTATACTAATACGAACATTCCTCAAGAGAGGTATTTTGGAGCGAAAGAATATGAGTGTGATTGAGATAGATCGAACTATAATGGAGCATTGGCAAATACCTCAGTGTCTTTGGGCTGAAGTAGTAGCCACGACAATTCATATTCTAAACTGGTCACCTACATCTGTCATTATAGAGTAGACTCCTTTTGAGACATATCTTGGGCTAAAGCTGGATGTTTTCTATTTCAGGGTATTTGAGTGTGATGCCTATGCTCACATCCCGAAGAAACAGAGGGATAAGTTTGAGCTTGCTTCCAAGAAACATGTGTTTATTGGCTATAGCTCTCAGCTACAGGGTACAAGATATATGATCCAATCTCATGGGATGTCTATATGAGATGAGATGTGTGGTTTGTAGAGTTTCTAGCTTCAGAGGGGGGTGAGGAGCACCCCATTCTTGGAGTCCAAGTGATACTTGGACACTTGAGCTAGTTCATGTGGAGCCTATGCCTCTTTAGGTTGCATCTTCAAAGTTGCTCGTAAACTTGGCATCCTTGTCATGTACTATGACCTCTGCGGTAATCCATGTAATTGGAAGACATGCTCCATCAATTGATTGGTTACTTGAGAAGTTGTATAATGAACTTTTGTAGGGATAAAATGGGCTATGTTGGTGAGTCTATCCACAACTACATAAATGCTATTCCACCTTTCTTAGTGACAAGTCAATGATAGAATCCATAGTAATATGCATTCATTTACCTTCAAGGATAGGCAATGGTTGTAATAAACCACCTAGTTCTGATGTGTTATCCTTGTTTTGTAAGCATGGTATATAATTAGAAATAAAAGTCTCAACATCTTTCCAAAGGCCCTTCCACTAGAAACTCTTAGCAATCCTATCATAGGTCTTAAAGACACCAAAATGACTAGCTGTAAGCAAGGAATGCATTTCTTGGATAATTTTCTATGTGAATGGGGAAGTATGGGAAATGGCAATCCTACCATGATACTATATGAGACTATGTCTTAACTAAAATTGGAAGTTCTCATCCATAATGCCTTGCTGTAATTTCTGAAATATAGGGCTAAAGTCATGATCTCAAAGATAAACCTACTAAATCTCCTCTATCCAATCACTATGGAGTTCGAAAATGGGTGAAACCTTGGATGCCCCTAGGATAAGGAATCAGCAACTATATTATCTTTGCCCCTAGTATGTATGATATCAAAGTCATAATTCTATAATGTTGCTACCCATGTGCATTGCTTGGGAGTGAGATTTGACTGAGATAGGAAATATTTAAGGAGCCAATGATCACTTTTCACCCTGAATTGGATGCCATACAAATATTTATACCACTTCTTTGTTACATAAAGAATGGCCAACACTTCTTGGTCATAAGCATTGATTGCCATCTCTTTGTCATTCAGCTTACGATTCTCCAAGGCTGTTACCCCGTACTCCTACAATAGAACTACTCCAATGCCCCGCCGACCACTAACATCACATTGGATAGTGAACTCTTTAGAAAAGTCAAGATAAATAAGGATAGATGTTGAGGAATGAATAATGTCAATCTGTGTTTCCTACATCACATGAGTCATACAGTCTATGTATGTAAAACTTTCATACATTTTTATATCTCGAATATAACCTGTTTCTTACAAAACTTGTATGAAACCTATGAAACAGGTTTCATACCTCCCGTTTCAGAAACCCTAGGCAACTATGATGCTGACTATGCCTAGCATTGACTCACTTCTTGGATATGCTTTTTCTCCAGAAGTAATTATAACTTTTGCTTAACAAATCAATTATATCATTGCATGAGGCCACATATATGATTTGAGATCTATATGGCAATATGTTACAGTCTACAGATGTATCTGTTATAGCATCTGAAGTCACTTGGGACCTAGTCATAGGTGAGGACATGTGAATTCAAAACTCATGTGTTGCAAGTGAGGATGGTAGATTCAACAACTCATGTATCATACTCTTCCACATCCAAATTGTATCTATTTCCATTTGCCTTTGTATTCTTGTTTCCATGTCCATTTCATCATTGCCCATGATCCTATAGCTATTGGGAACTCCCAAAAACGTCAAAGTCATAATTACTAATATACTTCCTACTCAAATTAATCATTACCAAGATGACTCAGTGCAAGCTACAGTATTCCACAAGATTTATGTGCTTTGTGTCACAGCAATTTCACATGGAAGAATTTGAAGCTCCTCATCCTCTCGAATGACAACTGGATATTTTTTATAAATTTGGAAAATCTCTGCACAAGAAGTCTAGAAAAAGTAAGGATGGCCTGATTTGGATATTTATGAGGTCCCATTTGATGGTTGATTCTCAGCCATTTGTGAGATGATAACAAGTTTTATATGAACAAATTTGAGTTTCCTTGTCCTTCTAGTCCTGAATTTTTTATTCCAATGAAGATGGTGATAGCTAGATGTGCTTCATACATTGTAGAAAATGTGTGCAAAAACATATGCACAAATCTGGATAATAAGGATATCTAACCTGGACAGTTATGAGGTCCCATTTAATGGTTGTCTCAACCATTTGTGAGATGGTGTTTTTGTGGTCCCATCCTTTGGGCATCTGCTCAAGGATCTCAGTGTCAGATCAGCGTGTTGCCAAAGCACGTGATGTGTCGACAAAGGGTGTTATTGGAAAGTATGTTTGTATTTCCTTGATCTCACATTTCCTTGATGTTTTTGAATGAGTCTTGACATCTATCGGTTCTTGAGAGTAAGCTATCATGTTGATTTCTATGGGATGGATGGGAATGATTCTAGTCCATTTGTATTCGAAACCTGTCCAAATCATCTGTGTCCCATTTTTCTAGTACACCACTCGTCTGTCTAGGTGTATTTCATCCATTACATCAGCCTTTGCTCCAGCAGCACTATTGCACTGGCAGGCTAAACACCTCTCAGCCTACTTTTTGACACAGTTTTGGCATTGGCACTGCAAAAACTTCGACAAGACAGTCCCCTCTTTTCTTTCGATTGGTGGTTCATTCCAGGTATGTTGTGGGTGCTTGAGCACTTGGCTTGTGCAGACAAGACGCTCTCTAGCACATCAGTGGCAGCCAGCCTGTGATGATCCCTTGGATAGACATAATCAGAGTCTATGGAATGCCCATCTGCGCAGCAGTTTGGGCTTCATATTTTCAGGTCTTAGTCTTGTGTTGACTCTACCCTCAGGTGGGGCACAAGAGCTTGCTTGCACTCAGTTACAATGACCATTGGCCAAATCATATAGAGTTTTCTCATCTTGCATTGACTGGCTGCATACCTTAAACTACCGACTTCTCCCAGGTGATACCTTTTGGCCTGTCTTACTGTTTTTCATTTTGCCATGCAGTGGTTGAGTATCAGTAATTATGTTTAGCAGATACAATGTGCCAGATACGTTTAAATCTTCTTTTCACATCTCAGGGGGCATTGGAACACTATAAATGGTACATTCTTCCCCCATGGAATGGCCAGCATGTGGTGCACTAGCTTTTTATTCTACTGATTGCTCTTAACTGATACTCTTCCAGGAAGAATGGCTAATTGAACTGTACTCCGGACTTTTTATATGCACACTTCAATTTTAGAGGGACGCAAAATGCATCCAATGAGCATTTACCTCGTTGTGGATTCTGTGATGTTGTTGTGGTGCATCTGAAGAAATAGGATGAAAATATTTTGCAGTGCAACTTCAGATGTTTGTGCGGTTATTTTTAGTAAACCATAGAAATACTGTCCTCAAAAAAGTTTACTTTTCCTATTTTTGTGTCCTAGTTCCACTTTCTCAAATTCATTTGCTGGGATGTTTGTCAAACAGATCTGGCCTTGAGTTACTAAACAATACTTGCCTGACAAACAGAAATATATTCTCTGGATGTTTCTCTTTGCTCTTATTTTGTTCTAAGTTTCTTTATACCATATGTGTCTTGTAAAATAGATAAAATTCCTGCTAGTCATACTGTTGTGGTTGATTTCAAACAGGGCGATTTTCTTGTGCACTTTATGGACACTGCCAAGGACGAACTTGCTAAAAGGCCAACTTCAATATCTGTTGAGAAGTTACAGGTGACTCTAGTTCTTTTGTGATGTAAACAGATGTTCACTTGAGAAAACATGTGCTCTCTTGGTTCTAAGGGTCTCTTCATGTAAAATAGCACAGTAGCCTTCACTTTAGAAGGTTATTGAATTGAGGTTCAGAAGACTGAAGAAGAAAAGAGGTGTGAAAATGATCATACCAATGTCTTGCAGTCCCTTCTCGATTTGGCTTTGCGTACATCTGTGGCTGGATCAGATCCTTATTATGAAGACTTGTTTTGCAATGTGGTATGCACAACTGAGCTCTGACAGTAATATCTTTGGCTACTTTTACTGGCAATGCTTCAATTGGCAAATGAAGTTGAGAATAATCTCTCTATATGTTTTTTGTACAACACACGTAGGAAAAGCTTCCCCTTTTGAGGCAACTCGAGAATCTGCAGAGGATAGGTAGTGCTGCAGATGCAAGCATTCAAATGGACAAACAGGGAGATTCTAGTGGTTCTGATACTGCAAGCCAGCAGGCTCCTGCCGGGGTCATTACAGGCCTAGAAACTTTTGCTCTTAATTACAAGGTGCTTATGTTGTGGTCTAGTACCTTCTTTTGATATTTTTCCATCCATTGGAGATAAATCTGTGTCTTTTCAACATCATCTGTATGTATTGTGCCAACATTGAAGAATAGGTACAATGGCCACTATCTCTTGTAATATCAAGAAAGGCTTTGATGAAGTACCAGCTTATATTTCGGCTCCTTTTCCACTGCAAACATGTGGAACGGCAACTTTGTGGCACATGGCAAGTTCATCAGGTATCTTGCATCAATCACTTTTTACTCTCAACATATTTGCAGTTCTTTGTGGCTGACAGAGTCTCTGTGTTTGCCATGTTATCCATCTACTTTAACAGGTGACACGTGGGCTTCACTTTATAGGAACATCAATGCCACGGTCATACGTGCTATGCCAACGCATGCTGCATTTTACACAAACTTTTGTTCACTATTTGACGTTTGAGGTGATGCTGATGTCTGAATTCCTGCGTATATGTTTGCACATCAGAACACTCAAGGATTTGGTCACTATTTTGGTATTATAGGTACTTGAGCCCAACTGGCATGTCATGCACGGAAAGTTACTGAATGTGAAAAGCATAGATGAGGTTCGTAGCTTACCCTCTCAAGAAACTTAGGACCCTGGATCAACAACGAATGTATCACACGTTTTTGAATCTGGTCTAGTTTCCTTGAATAAAGCAAGTTTCAAAACGCTAGGGATGCATTAACTTTTACCAATTTTACAGGTGATGGCACAGCATGATTTTTTCCTGGATAAGTGTCTAAAAGAATGCGTGCTTCTCTGGCCAGAAATATTCAAAGTAAGGAACCAACTCCAGCATATTTTTTCCCCCTAATTGAGGCTTTTGTCCAGACATTGTATGGCATGTGTATGCTCATCAATCAAGTTTTTTGAGACTGGCAAGAAATGTTTATTGGTCTTTTTTCTTACCTTCTACTTTTTGAACCCTGCTAGTCTTTGGAACTTGAATTCATAATTAAAGGAATGGCTGATTTTAAGACTGTTTTCAAGACACTGGAGAGTCATGCAGAAACTCCAATTTTTTTGCTGTTCTAATTTTTGTTTCATTTCATTTACTCATTTCCGACGACTGTATAGTGACTGGAACTGTGTGAAAACTTGAAATTTGTCTCTTCATCATTTACTCATTTTCTTTTTCTTCATCATTCTCAAGTATTTGTCTCTTATTTCAAAAATATAAAGATTGATTGTTTCTATTGAGTTGTAATAGAGGGGGGTTGAGTGGAAGGAGCAGTGGTAGAGAGACTATGTTGGTGGGATTGAGGTCTGAGCAGAGAAGAGATTTAGATGAGCTGAAAGGAGAGACGATGGAGATGTGCAGCAGGCATTGTGTTTATAAGTTGGAAGGAATGGATTTTAGAAGCTACTTTGACTGCACTTAACAAAACTGTTGTCTGATATCAAGTTACCTTCACTGGTCGATCAAAACTTGAACTGACCATCTCCATCTCTTTATGGCAGCTTGAAAGATTCTTCAATAGGACTTCTGATCTCAGTAGTCATATAGTTGCATTGCTGTTTGTGATCACATATATAATGAGAGATGACCACCTGGTTTGTCTTCAGCATTTCACCACATACATCGTGACTGTATAAACTATGTCATGAGTGTTTGTGCAATGTGTAAGCTAAGCTGTAAACATTGCACAGTAAAATGATTTTCTATATTGTGCATTGACGTTTTTGTATTATTGTTTCTTTCTTGCTATTCTTTCAGAAAGTTGAGAAGCTGAAGACAATCTGTCTCCAGTATGCAACTGCTACACAATGGTTGATACCATCAATGTGTTCACCAGATCCTGACATAGCTACATCCAGATCTAGGACCATTGAGAATTCAACAGACTTGTCAATCAAAGCTTCAAAAAGCAGGCGGGGCCTTGATCAGACTGCCAAAGTCTTCAATCCTGCTGACGAGGCAACTTTTAGAAATACCATAGGGTAATGTGCAGGTTAAGAAAGCTTCAGTTTCTGCTTACAAATCGAAAGTAAACATGTGTCATTTTCATTCAAGAGGTGGTGAAATATTGGTTACTAATTACTTTTCTGGGATTCAAGAAGACATTTCACATGCTTAAAGATATATTTTTTACTGCATGATGTACACACTTGAGATTATTTAATATGAAGTCTGTGTTGGAGAGTCTGACATAGTTTTTCCCTGGCAGGAAAATTGAAGAGGACTTTGACAAAGAGCTGAAAAAGCTTGTTCTGCTCTTAACTAACAGCTCACAAACTGATCCCTATCTAGCTCATTTAGCACATGGCCTTCAAGGTGTTGGGCAAGATTTCTGATGCATCCCAGTTTTTCTTACCATATTTAGAGTTGCTTGTACAACCTGTGCTAGAGGTGGGAGGTCTTAATTCCCTGCTTTTGTCAATTTGTTGTCTTACTTTACTACTTTTATTGATCTGTGTTAAATATGCTGAAGTAGATCTCAAAGGATTATCTTACATTTATTTCAATGTCTTAATCTTAGGGAGCAGGCAAGGAGGATTAGTTCAGACATTCAATACAATGAAGAACTGGTGAAGGATTTTCCTGTGTATATTCTTCAGAGTGCCTTCTGATGGAAGGTCTACCAATATGTGGTGTGGAAGTGGCGCCATACATCACCGTGACAATACGTAACAAGCTTTTAGATTGGGATCAATATGCAAGTAGCAGAGTTGAAGAGAAGCTGTGATTGATTTTTTCCTTGAAAATTTCAGTAATGCTTATCAGCATTCATAGTTTGTATGTTTTACCTCTTTGGATGCAGTTGAAGGCGAGTTGTGACTGGCGAGCACATCCCTCTTGTGAATTAATTTTGGAGAATACATTCTCACTCTGTCTGATGCGTTTCTTTCATCCTTGAAAAGTAATGTGATCGTAAGAGTGTTTCTGTACAATGTGATAACTTTAAGAATGTTATAGGTTACCAGGCAGTTTTGTTGTGGACAACAGTTATGAGTATGCCCACTTAAGATCAAGTGATAGTGTTGAACTAGTCCATCAAACCATTCAGTGAATGAGATGACGTATCAGAGAAGAGTTTTGCACTCCTTAAGTGGGGAGAATGTTGTAATACCTCATTAATCAGTGCAGTCATAACTAATGAGACGTATAGACTAGGTATCAGAAAATAATTCCGCACAACTCCTGGGTGCATTGAAGGAACTGAGAACAAACAACGCACGTAGATGTGGTTCATGAAGTTGATAAAAAGGACGTAGAAATGGAAAACTGCTTCAATGCTTCTTATAGAGAACTTAAGCCAAAATGCTTCTTTCAGGGGTCCATTGTGTTCCAAAGCCAAAATCTCTTGTACATACAAATCAGTCAATTGGAAAAGGATCCAACTCACCATCAGCCTCTGTAGCATCTTTTCAGTCACCCCTTCTTTAATCCTCTCCATGTAGTTCAAGGACATTGTACTTCTCCAATTCAAAGTGGTGCGTGACTTGTTAAGAGCTCGAGACAATGGTTTAGGATGCTTATGATCATGATATTCAAGTAAGGCTTGATCCAACCACGGTAGCAATTCCTCAAGTTGGTGGCCTTTGTGTCAAATTAGAGTGATAAGCTGAGCTCTTTAGCCTCTAGACAAGGTGAATTGAGGTCACAAGTAATGGAATCTCCATATCAGTAATGTGTGAAATACATACTGAATGCTTCACATGAGACTAGGCAGGTAGCAGCCTTCTTGTCTGGGATTTTACATTGCCCATTTCCAGCTGGATTCCTACAACCTTTGGCATATTTCAAAGTATTAGCATTCCTAGGCATTTCTTGAAAGAGTTGGATGAACAATGTTGTGATTAATAAAAGAGTTTTATGCCGTGGATTGAAATTGGCTCAAGCCATGTGGGGTTGATTAGTTGCATCTATTGTGTTTTCATCAATGTGTAACTAGCGTTGGTTTGAATGTAGATGAGTTACTAGTGTCTCCATCTAGCCATACTCTTTATAGGTAATAATTGCTTTCTTGTAGCATATCATGTAAGGGCGTCATTGTAATAATTAAAGGGCCCAATGGTTTTTGGTCAAATTGTTTGATGTTATTGAAGTTTTGGATTAAATAGGATCATTAATAGATATTTGGCAAGTTTTTGCTCACGTTGAACTTTTCCACTTTGGTCTCTAAGTGATGTGAACTCTTAATTTACACCTTACAACCATTATACCATATAGGTCTTTAACACTTGAAAATATGTTGCGTCTCTTAATCTTTCTTGCAACATATAGCGTGTAACCTTTTAACTTGAAGCATTGAGACGATCTAGAAAGTATCTCCACTTTTTGTGACATGTTGCATTCTCTCCTCTTTAATTTCTCCATGTTCCAACAATTAGTAGGGAGAGGAGCAAGATAAATCAAGCATTGGAAGAGCAATGTAGGAGTAAGGTGAGGACCACAACTTTGTCATTAGAGTTAACAAGAAAGGTAAGCTCACAACCATTATCCTCAATGAAAGAGCAATGGAGTAATAAGCTTGAGGGAAATGCCCTCTTATTTAGAAGGGAAAAAACTTGAGTGGTCCTATGTGCATTCAAAAATCCTAGGTGTAGGAGTTGGTTTCTACAATGTAGCAAAACAACCCAAAGCTAGTATATGCGAGTTGTCAATGACATTGTAGAGAACACTTGAAATATACTTGCATAACTTAAAGCACATACTTGATACAGCTAATTGCATATATCTTGCATATGAAGTGGGAAACACACCTCCATGAGAGCCATGTTTGCGAGCAAGGCAAAGCTCATGCCTCTACTATTAAATATATTAATTAGAAGTGCAATGGCAAGTGCACAAAGCTTGGAATGAACAATAGTAAGGTGTACAAGCTTGAGGGAAAACTCGTATGTTCTATGTATCACTATCATAGCAATAGCTACACTTCATTCACTCTCATGTGTTCTAGAGAACTTGACAAATCATTGTATCCCCTAAAGGATTTACAAAGGTGTATCCACACTCAAACAATGTTTGTACTCATCATATCCCCTAAAGGATTCACAAAGGTGTATCACAACTCTTGAACAAATGTTTGTACTCTTATCATATCTTCGAAAAAAATTGTCTTTAGCACACCCATCTATTTTGTTATTCCAACAAGTCCTCCCTACCACATCCTCTTAACATATTTTTAATTCCTTATATTTCATTTGCGTGCCATCGCTAGATAGATATTCACTTATTTGACAATTGCCAATGTCAATCCAACATCACACTTGGAGATAGTCGGGTTATATCCCACCACAAAAGACAAAAAAGTGATGTTTACCATCTTCATATGGACATAGATTCTAATTATGAACCATTGGAAAAGTGTGGCAAATTGTTACATTTGTCCCATGAAGAGAAAGAACATAGGACAAATTGAGAGTGCCATTTGGACTTACGGATAGATGAGTCATTCTACCCCAAGGATCCAACTACAAATGCACTGCCACCATTTTAAAACATTACTAACTTATTGCAATCTATAGGTCTAGCACTTGGAAGAAAAGTTGCCTGTTGTTGTGAGCTCCACATGATTTGTTATAAAAATAAATTACTAGGCTACAAAGGCAGAATGGTTTGTACACAAAAAAATGTGATGGCAAACAAGGATATCATTTAGAGGTTGGAGAATGTTTGTAAGGATGTGGACATTTGAGTTTGATTACATATCACATCAAAGGTCACCTTACGATTTGCGCCGGAGTATCGTCGACTAATCGGAGAAACCGCCACCCTCGTCGCTTGTCGCGATTTACATGGAATTCGCGATCCCGACGGTGGCGTTCGCTTTGGTGGTCGAGAGAGAGAGAGAGAGAGAGAGAGAGAGCATATACGATATACTTAAACAAGCTGTGATTAACACTTCAAAACCAGGACCTCTAGAAAGCAAAGATGACACCAAGATGTGGGAGCCAACTTCTTCCTTTGTGCTGCACACACAAACAAGTAATCTCAAGGCTCTACTGTAGTTAGTGGCTTCAAATTTACAAGTCAAGACAAATCCTCAATTGCCCAGCACAACAAATTATTATAGTACCTAGAGGAGCTAAATCTCTTGCCTTCACTTGCAATAAATCTAGTATGAGTTTTTCAAGAGCTTTCAATTCCTTGATGATGACTCCAAGAATCAAACACTTAGAAATTTATCAACCAACACAAACCACTCGAGAACCATCTAACTATTCGGGATCTAGTTGCAAAAATTACATTAAGTAACAACCCACCTCTTGTGTTGCATATCCAGCTCTCTTAGGATCATGATGACCTAATACTCTCAAAGGATTTCTTAAACATAGAAGCAAAAGTCTAAGTTTACTACATTATAAAAGAAATATCTAAATCTCAAGACTCTTGTACATCAACTAGTATCCTTCAATCCTTGTACTACATTATAAAATAAAAATCTAAATTGCACATCAACCAATATCCTTGAATGCTTTTAAAGAACAATGCAAAAATCGTTTCTATTTTCTAGAATAGGGATCTTTTGCCTTCATGGCTAATAATGAACATAATAGGGTATTCTTGATACTCAATTTAATGTAGACGGTACTACTATATCATTGATGCCAATTTATATCAATTGTTATAATAAATCTAGATTATTATGCCATGTTTTAAATATTATCTTGATGTTGGTTTAGTCTTCGTGTAGGTCCACAACCGTTATTTTTGAATACCAATATACAAATAATCAATATATTGGCAACTTAGACATTAAATATATAGGTAAAGTGTTTGTTATTTGTCTTGGTTTCTACCACAATACGAAGGTAAGGTAAAGTACAATACTATTGCTTATGGGGGAAGGACACTCTTTCCCATAATTATGAATTCTTGGAGAGTATTGTGCCAACTCTCGATTCTATGTTCTATGTTTACTAAGTGCTTACCCTAGTCTCATCGCTATACATACACTTTCTTATCATTTTCGTATATTCTCATTTAACACCCATCTTTGTTTGATTCTTTCTTGTGTGAGCTGCTATAGAGTTGTGAGTAATATAAGTTGATAACATTTTTCATGAAGTGTTGGGTTTTTTTAAAAAAAATTGCATTGGCAAGAAAGTATATATAATGTTACATATATGTAAATGTTATAACTATCCAAGTTTAATATTATATTTATTTCAAATTTGTGAATTTTATACCTGTAAGTTATGTTAAATATAGAAAATTGACAAGTGTCAATGTTGCCCACAAAGCATTGGCCACTCCATTAAACTCTAGAGGGAGCTTGTAGAGTGCACTCCCCACAAGATGAACCTCTGGACAAACTCTATGTGTCGAAGCTTGTCCTAAACCTATGTGACATGAAGTAAGAAAGATTGAATCATATCCTTCAACTTGAACTTAACTTGTTAGAGTTTCCCATAAAGAGTAACAACATGCATAGGTGAGGGAGCCTGGTATAATATCTAAAGCTTTGCCCAAATTGTGGGAGAACATCTTGCAAGCGGTGACTGCTAGAAGAACTTCTTTAGAAATGCAACGAAGAAGGATAAAATATGCACAACCATAATCAATATCCAATGTAAGCATAGCTTCTTCATAATTGTCCTAGTCATCAACTAGAAGAGGAGTAGCACAAGCTCAAGATACAATGTATCATAACCACTTATGTACAAACCAAGCTTTCATAACAACACTCCATGTGAGATAATTAGGGCCAAGTAATTTTTCATAATTGGAACAATAGGGAGGGGGGCATCTAGAGATTATAGGAATAGAAAAGAACAAAAAGAAGAGGAGAAAGAGAGTATAGCCAAACCAAGAGCATAGGCTATACTTCAGAATTCACACACAAAATTCACACACAATGGATAAGGTAAAAATACGAACTAGACACAATAGAAAGCAACCTAAAACACTCTCATCCAAAACTTCACAAGCATAAGCCCTAAAAACACAAAGGATTTGTCAACATCATAATATCCCTCTTCTAACAAAAGTCAGTAGTAGAATGAACTCAAATGGGTGACATTGAAGGCTTGATTTTTTGAAAATGTAATATATTTTGTAAGATGCCAAGATCTTCATATATTTTGTAACATGTCCATCCATGGGATTTGAACTTAGCTAGAATGGCCCCACATAATACCAACATAAACCAGCAAGCCCATTGGGGCTTTGGTAACTAGAAGGCTTAATACTAAACTATCAATTTTACTAGGACACGTTTAGAACACTATGAACTTTATTTTCGCTCAGTTACATGCCAACCTAGTTTTGCTTCTTTCATCTTTTCACTTTCAACTTTTGTTGTGCATAGTAGGTTTTTCATCCCTTCACATCAAATTTCCTCTCCTTCTCTAGATGAGATGAGTCCATTGGAGTTGGAACCTTCTGTAGATGCAGTAGATGCACACTCCCTTTATGGGCCAGGCTTTTATGGATTGGGTAGCCTACCTGAGTTGATCGGATGAGACGAAGTAATTTGGTATGTCCAAGGCTACATGAATGATCTTGGTTAGAGCATTGTTGCACACATGGTAATGGCGGCTTGTCTTGTTGCCCGTTATTCTATCATCAAGGTTTCTATATGAGCACCTTTTGGGCTCTTATAGTAGCTTGATATTCCATGTCAATCCATAGATAATTGAGATTTCACTTTACAACCCCTCCAATCATGAGATCTTCCATAAAGCTCTTTGGAATTTGTGACACATAGGAGGTAGACCTTATGTAAGTGAATATATTGCGGAAAACTTGGGTGTTGAGACACAGGTTTTCATCCATTATTGTTTTTGTCTTGGTTAAGTTAGGCTTCCTACAAGTGTCCAAGACAACCTTGTCTTTTCTTATTTTATCATAACTAGCATATCCTTATTAGATCCCTAATGCTTCCTCCACTAGATCTAATCTGAGCATAATGATGTAACTCACTGTTTTGAGGGGGTGCATACTTGGACAAACTCAGTGTCTAGGTTCGTCCTGATGAACTCATGACATGCAACATGGTTGAATAGTCCTCTAAGCACTCTTGTGTATAGCTAGGTCACATAGCTCTAGCATCCTTTTTTTTTTGTCATTTCTTGTAATCACCATGTAAGGTTACATATTTGATAGTATTTCAACTCTCCAAAGCTCCAAATTTGTGGTTGTACCTTAAACTGAGTCTATTGTTCCACTATGGAGACAATCTTTCATTTTGCTTGAGTGCTTTCACAGGCTTGTTCCATGTCTAGTCAACACAAAAAGTACCCATTTCAAATTGCATCTCATTGATTGCTACTTGCAACACCTCAATTGCATGATTTTGGAAACACAACATGGCCTAGAATCATTGACTGCACTAAGAACTCACTAAAAAGCACCCTAATGCAAATGGTCTACAAGCATTGTTTTGCATCGAGCTGAAATGTGTTGTCTAGATCTCCTTGATTGTTGCAAATTGCCTAAAATTGACCTATTAACCATTAGTCAGACTTTCTTGTACATCTAGAATCATCTCTACAATGCATTCTAGCCATTTCCCACCTTATAGTGGATTTTCCTATTATTTGTCCACATTGGAAGGTTGGATTTCATCTCCTTGACTACATGCTTGAGCTCCTTGATTACTGCTTTTGAGTCTTAGAGACTTTTTGTTGGGGTAAAAGGCCTCTTGGCTTGCCCGTGTACACAATGACTGCCCATTCTTTATTCATATATAATATGATAGTGCAATAAGGGTGTCGGTTCAGTTGGATAGCACCTACATTGTGTGTGCTCTTCTCTCCTGCATCTTCCTCTTCTCCTTCTCCACTGCCATTGCATCCCCTTGAATTGGTATCAGAGCTTTGGATTAGATCTTGATCGTGGAGCTTGGCCTGGCATTACTTCAGCCCGGATTGAAGACCTAGAGCTTGGAGCTTCAATGCCATCCATGGCTTCTTCCCCCTGAGGTAAGATTTCATCTCTCGCCTCTCCCCGGCCCTCATAGGCTCTTTGTAGGTGTTCCTTGGCTTCATTGGGCACCTTGTATGCCCCCATTTTCCTCCTTATTCTCAGCATAACCAGCATACCCCACAGTAGCAGCTCACGTTTTTTTACGCATGTTTCAAAATCTACCTCAAAAATCCCATTTTTTCTCATTTCTTGGGCATCTGGAACCCGATTTAGGCAAGGTAAGAGTCTAACTTGGAGTTTTGGCATGCTCCGAACGCAATAGTGATGTCAAATCTACCAAATTCTGATCACAAAATTTTTTGTAACAGATCTGAGTTGATTTACAGCGAGAAAATGTCATGCTCTTAGCTTATGTGATGCTCCCAAGGCTTGGTATTTGATGCCCAAATGCTTTGGGGATGTTTGCCCAATGTTTTGAGATGCTTTGGGACTTGGTTTGAGCTTCCATAACTCAATTTATGCAAGGATTTACTACTGTACATTATTTGGGCAACAAGGTTTTATCAAGGATGGCTTATGCATAATGCTCTTTGTGACATTCGAGTGTCATGTTGGATGTATTGATGCTTGGTCATCATGGCTTATGCCCGGATATGCTATTTGAGAGCTATTGAGCTGATGCGGACACTTCCTTATTGGTTGGGATTTATGCTACCTTGGTTGATAGGTTATTTAACCTCTAGTTTGGTTATGCCTATGGTCTACGGGTGCTCTCGACTACTTGGGATGATATGTTGATGTATTTGGATGATGCCACTTTGATGTTTATGCTCCCGGATGCTTCTTGAGCAAAGAGTAGAGCTCAATTCTTGGTTCACTGTCATTTTCTTTGCAGCTGGCATTTCACTTGACAAGGTTTATGCCCCGTGCTACCCATTATGGGACTAATGTTTGATGTGGATGCTTTTGGGTTCGGCTGCAGTATGGCAGATGTTTGGGCTTGAATCGACTTGCATTTGAGGATTTTGTGGAGTAGTTTGCATTTGGTTGGCTTATCACTTATGCAACTTGTGCTATTTGGCCCTTAATGCCCCGATTATGGATCTTGGATTTACTTGGATGCAGATACATGTTTGAGCAGTGCTTGCTCCATTATCTTGGCAGTTGGTTATTGAGCTTTCATTGCTCATTGATACTTGGCTCTTTGCGGGTTACTCCTTGATCAGTGGACTTCTTGATAGTGCTTGGGTTTAGTAGTTATGGCTTTGTTGCTTCTGTGTTGCCTAGCTTTTATGTTAGTTGGGTGCTTTTGCCCATACATGTCAGAGAGCAGTTGTTCTTGATGTTTACCCAGCTATGCACTTTGTCTATTATCATGTACTTTACAGAGCCACTTATTTGGATGTTGTTGTACAGATACTTGGGCTTCTCCTAGAGCTTGACCATTGCAGGATCTTATGCCACTTACCGGTCTTGCATTGACTTGGATGATACTATGTGGTCTGATGTACTGCAAAGTCATGTTTGCCATTATGGTTTGTTATCGTGGTTCCGTAGCACAGAGGAGCGGAAAATGGAAAAAATGGAAATAGCAAAAAAAGGCGGATAAAAGCAGAAAAAGGAGCCTTGACCAGGAGCCAGTCCTTGAAAAATTCAAATGTTCGAGCACGAACCTCAGGAAGCTTCGGTGTCGGTCTGAGGCAACAAAAGAATTAAAATGCGAAAGCGCTCCCCGAATCTTTGTAAAAGAGTGCCAGGCTTGCTCTTGTGCAAAGTGTACGCATTAGTTGGAAATAGGATAAGTTAGAATGGTGGGAAATGGGAAAAAGGGCCTAGCGGCCATGTAAAAAAGGGGATGACCGCCCAAAAGGGAAAGTTGAAAAGTGAATGAGAAGCTCATTCTTTGGTGTGTGGCAAAAAGAGTTTTCTTCTTCCTCTCTTCTTCTCTCCTTTTTGCTTGTGTGTGCTCTTGAGAGAGGGAGTGTGAGAGTGTGAGGGAGTGAGTGTGTGTGAGAGTGAGGGATCAAGAGGGTGAAGCTCTTCACCATCTCCTCCTCTCTTCTTCTCTTCTCTTCTTTTCTCTTCACTTGCGCGCGTGACTATGGAGGATGGAGCTTGACGATGGAGGAGGCTTGAGGATGCTTGAGCTAGCATCAAGAATCGTGGAGCTACCGGAGTGCAAGAGAGAGGAGGGTACTCGAACTACACTCGTAGGATCGACGGCATGTCGGCTAGGTGAGAGATAGCCATTAGAGCTCGCTTGGAATGCTTGAAACAATAAGCGGTCCGTGGGTCTTGGTGGTTGAGCGAAGACTCCCACATTTTGGTTTTGTTGCCAGGACCAACGGATTCAAGATTGAGCACTTGCGCCCCTCATATCGAGCATCGAAGTAGGGTACTCATCCCCGAAACGGAGCTTGAGATAGGTAGGAAGTGGGGTGTTTTTAATCTTCAAAACAAGTAAGTATTTTGGGATATTTTGGTTGGTTGATGATTGGAAAGCATGGAGGATCTATTTCAGTTTTTTGTCTTCGATTTTCGTAGCATTTAGCGTAGGTTAGAGTTAGGAAATCGAACCGGAAAAGGGTAGGGTTTACTGTTTCAAAACAGGGCAAAACAGGGAAAAAATCGTGCAAAATGCGCAAAATGCTCGCTAAGGAGGTCTAAGATCGACAAGAGAGTGATTGGGGGCGTCAACGCCACATTTGGGAAGGCATATAAGAGCCACGAGGCCAAAAGAGAGCTCATTTGTGCCATTTCAAAGAGAGAGAGAGAGAGAGAGAGAGAGAGAGAGAGAGAGAGAGAGAGAGAGAGAGAGAGAGAGAGAGAGAGAGAGAGCTAGAGAGCCCCAGCCCGTGTGATTCGATTGCATCACTGATGCACTCACCGACTAGTTCAGGTATATGAATCCATTCGTCTATCCCCATAGATAGGATATGGAGGGTTGTGCTTGGAATGATTGTGTAAATCCCAAGAATCGATCGAAATCGACATCCCGCTGTTTTCGTCGCGTCACGTTTGGCCCGTCCGAGCGGTCGCTTCTGGGCCGAGTCCCAAAATCAGCTCTCAGCTCCTTACCATTCGGCCACTCGGCCCGGAACCCTAGTCGGCCCTTGGACCCTTGGATTGTCCGAGTCAACCCACTCGGACCGTTCGAGCCAGAACTTTTTGCCACATGGCACATTCGGCCTCGGCCCGCGTCCGAACGACTCGTCCAAGTCTCAAATTCGGCCCTCGGCCAACTGCCGTTCGGCCCGTCTGAATTATCCTGTCCGAACCTGCCATTCGGCTTGTCCGAATAAAAATCGTCCGAGTCAGATTTGGAGATTCGACCCTTGACCCTGTGCCATTCGACCCGTCTGAGTGATCCACTCGGACCCTGCAATTCGGACCAGTTGGTCTGAGTGCAACTTTTTGTCAAATCTGTCAGGAATTTGACCCGACCCAGCAAATACGCATTAGCGCAACTTGTCGAAACCCTTCGGGCACTCAAAACTTGATTCTGGCACATGTGATAAGAGAAATTGTAGTATCCAGCTGCTTAACGGTTAGCAGTAGATAGTTGAGGGATCCAAGGACTTGGATGCAAGCCGCTGAACCGTAAAACCTGATCGACACAAAGCGAACAAGGCAACGTACAAGGAAACCCTAAACCCTGACTAAATGGCCAGAAAATGGACCTGCAAGCCTATCATGCCTAAAATGAGCAAGAGTGAGTAGGACGCCAGGGAATGGCTTGCGGCACTCACATTGCATTTTCGCACTTGAAGTACACTTAAGAAAGTTGAAAGCCTGATTGGACACAAGTGCACAAGGAATAACATACTCACCGAGTGACCATAAATTGAGGTTTGTATTCAATAATCAAAGGAACTCACTCAGATAAATCGCTCAAGGAACCCACCAATAGGAGAGGACCCAAGACATAGACAAACACGCGAAGCGTAGGGTAGAACCAAGCAAGGAGTGCCAACGACGAGGATCCATCATGACTATTCAACCTAATCGATAGCACAGCGGGGTGCAAGAATTCGACCATGACGAAAGAAAGCTCAGACCATCGGTCTAATGAGGAGCTCGATTTGAGTGTATTCCCAGATGCTGTACATCAGATGGTGAGCAGTTACGATGCGCATGCCCGGTACGAGCACCGCGGTAGGACAACAGATGCAATCATTGCAGACCTAGAGGAGGAGAGAAGGCTAGCCCGCAAGGCATTGCAAGGCATAGCTGATTATAATAGGATCAACAGGCTAGGAGCCAAAGGCAAAGCATGGAGCTGCATGAGGTGCAGCGAGTACTGAACTTGGCTGGCCGAAACCGAACGGACCATGAGAGAGTGTTAGAGGGAGACCTGACACTAAGCGAGCTCCTCATGAAATGGCTGCTTGATAACACCGCAGTAGAGCAGAGTGCCATCGCACTAGCGACGTCTCTGCTTGCAGGATTAGGGGCAAACCAGGGCTCAAAGAGCTAGGCCAAAATACCGATTGTTGCCAAGTAACTTGACAAGTACCAACCGCATGGACGATCCGTACAGCTTTGTTGAGTAGTTTGAGCAAGTTTGCGAAGCCAACGGCCTCAACGACCAGACTCAACATTCGCAAGCATTCGGGCTTTGCTTAGGCGACAAGGGTAGGACGTGGTATACAAGCCTAGATGCCGTGGAACGAGCCAACTTCAATAATCTCAAGGATCTTTTCGTCAAGAGGTTCGCCAAGCCCGGATACTCCGATAACCTGTTAGTACGCTTGATGAATGTCAAGAAGAAAGAAAAGGAGGACATCCGCGACTACGTGACCCATGTGAGAAGTCTCTTTAAGAGAATCCCTCTAGGCGAGCGACCGACTGATAGAGCAGTTTCAACTGTATTCATTAGCGGAACTAGAGACGAGGGGTTATACAAGGCATTGACATGCAATTCAAGCTTGCAGCGGGACGTGGTGGCTAGAGTTTTTGAGGAAGCTATCAGAGTTGATGACCAGCTGAAAGAGCGGAGCTCTAGGAGCTCAAATCTAGAAGAGACCAACCCACCAAGCTTAGAGAGAACGTCAGTCTCTAGTGAGCGGTCAAACCCATCATCCCAAGATAAGGGGAAGGTTACCGAAACAGACCAAGGCTTGGCTGAGGTCAAGATGGAATTAGCCAAGATACAAGACATGTTGAGACGACCAATGCACCCGCACATCCAATGCGTGTACTGTGGCGGAAACCACTTGCCGGCTGAGTGTCAAGACCCTAGGTCAAGACCTTGCGTTAACTGCGGTAGGTTCGGTCACGATATCGCACATTGCAGACTACCATGAATACTTCCATACTCTCAACCCTACGGCCAGCCTTATCTAGCTAACAGGCCGCAGCCATTCTTCTGAAGGGGAGCCCCATTGGCTCTACCCGTGCCTAACGATATGAAACCAGTTGTCCCTAGAATGGACATAAATCCTACATGCATCCCTAGACTGCCTAGTCCTTATGTGACCCACCCACCGAGCGATGCTCCAGTACACTACATGGAGGAGCCGAATGAGGAAGAGACCTACATATACCCTTACGTCTCGCATGACGATGAGGGCAACGCAATCCTCATGGATTATCGACCCATGCCGGTGATGGCGTTAGGATGGGGACGAGATAGAGGCCTAGGAGGGCAGCCACCACAGGATCCAGTCACTTGTTGGACTTGCGGACACCCCGGTCATGTCTCATCATGCTGCCTTGAAAGAGAGCAGCAAAACAGGGACAAGACTGACCAGAGGTGCGCAGAGTGCGGAATCACACATCTTTTCATTGACTGCCCAAAGCGGAAGTCGTCCTCTAGCTCAGCTAATTTGCCATCCATCCCATTGGGGTTGTTTGGTGTCGAAAACCCCGAAGGGGAGGCCACACCAATCCCCTTGCGAGTTATGACCCAAGCCCAAACGAAGCAGGCCGGCATCTCTCTACCAGGACCTAGCAATCTTGGCGCAACCTCAATAGGAAAGAAAAGCCGCAGGCGGAAAAAGAAGAGATCGGAAGCTAAGGTCGCATTAAAGACCGAGAGTGCTACGTCTTTACCTAATGGGAAGAAAGTCTCAGACGCGGAGGCAGAAACTTCAGCCCCTAAGACAGCTGAAAAGGGAAGCGCTAAGATAGGGGAATACCCGCATCCAAAGCGACAATTAGAGGCCATAGAAAAGGTGAAGGAATGGGTGAGGGAGGCTCAACAACATCTCAAAGATGCTGAACCCATCATAGAGGACGAGATCAATGATCTCTCCAGCATGAGCACGCCAATGTCACCGCCTCAACCTAAGGCGGCCGAAGCCACTGTGCCACAGGCAGTGCCACTGAGACCAAGCCTAGACGCAACTGGGCCACAGATTAGCCGCGGCCATTGGCCCGGACAGTCTAGGCTAAAAGAAGGACGAGTATCTAACGACCTCTTGACCACGCTAGTGACCACGCCTATAACACTTAGCCTGGGGGATTTGCTTAAGCAGCACCGTGTCCTATGGCAAGACCTTAAGCAGTGGGTTGAGGGATCACAGGAGCAAGTCACGGCAGACCCTCGAGACCAGGATGCAGAAACACAATTGCCAAGCCTGATGCTGCACTCCTTGCCTAAATCTTTGCACGTCAACGCCTTTTGGGAAGGATATGAGATGCACGCAGTCCTGCCAGTCCTAGCCCTGGGTGACACAATAAGGAAGGGAATCGTAGACACGGGAGCCGGGGTTAGTGTGCTTAGCCACTCAGTGCTGCAGACTTGGGGAAACCCGCCTGTCGAAGCTGCTCGATTTAATGTCACACTAGCAAACGGTATGAGAGTGAAGCCATTCAGGGTCCTAAAGAATTGGCCAGTGAAGATCGCAGGTGTCCAGTTCTCTGTCGACTTTATAGTCATGAAGGGAGTGGACTATGATGTCCTATTAGGCCGACCCTGGATGGGCAACGCTAGAGTCATCGAAGATTGGGGTAACGGCTTGATCTTCCTAGGCAATAGAACTGACGCCGTAAGAATAGAGATGGACACTTGGATGGCCTCACCAGTTGACCTAGATGCCATCTCTACTATGCTCAAAGGGAACACTTAGGTCAGGAAGCCCTATGGGTCCTTGACCAAGTATATCCTATGCCCAGAGGATGAGCGAGATTGGATGCACGTTCTCGCTACAATTGACCTGCCATTCTCAGACCATGAGGTGTATAAGCAGGCCATCAGAACGATCGGCAAGACAAACGAAGCACTCTCTACACCAGTCTACATGATGGCAGCAAGCCTCCATCGAAGGCCTAAGCCTGTTACCTTCCAAGTGCCATCCAACAAAAGGGAACTCCAGGGGGTACTAGAATACCTAACGGACCAGCTAGTTGGCAACCCAGCCGCCAACTTCAAACCACTCCAGGACCTCTTAGAGGATTCCAAGTGGCAATGGACCAGGGTGCACGAGCTGAACCTCATGTATAACTGGGCCCTGGTTCTCCTTACCAACGACACGGGGCATACCAAGCCCTAAGAGACGATGAGCAGTCGAATGACAAAGATTGGCCTATAATCAAGTGCCTCCAGGAAATTGATAACATGTTGATTATACTTGCTTGGTTCTTTGATGAAATAGACATATGGGTACTACCTAAAATATATCAAAGATTTCTAATGGTACCAATGACATGAGAGGGGTAAGAACACATATATATCCATCACCTTCCATTAATTTTAGAAGAGTTCTGGAAGCTTATCTCTAATACCATAGTTCTAAGGCTCAAGTTGACTCCCTCTTTTGACACATATTTGCCAAATGAGCTCATAGAACTATAAGAGCTATAGCAAAAAGAAATAGGAAAAATCCCACTTGAATAGAAATGCTATGTTACCAAACCCTAAATTGGAAAAATAGGAAGTTGGTTAATGGCTAATGCTAAATAAAGAAGAGCTATAAGGACTTCTGGCTATGATCTAATGTATGTGGCTCCTGCTTTCTTGGGAGTGCTAACAATTGTGTGCAGCTTTCCATTAGTTGAGCAATCATTATGAAATCCTCTACTTGACAAACTTGTAATAGAGGAATCGTTGCACATTGCTCTTGATTAGGCCAAAATGACACACTCTTAGATGTATTGTCTCGGTCTCACTCCTAGTTGTTATACCCCCTTTCTTGAGGATTATGCATCTCTTTAATACAAAGTTTAGAAATCTATGAATGGATCATGCCAAAGATAAATGATATTGTACTATAGAATAATTATTTTTGTATATAAGTAGATCACCATTCTGTCCATTGTATCTACATCATAACTCTTTTTTTTAAATTCCCCTTTCCATTGTATCTGCATCTTTCCATTGTATCTACGTCATAACTTTTTTTTTTAAATTCCCCTTTATAGAATACCACAATTGCCGGCAACGAAGAGGAATTGCAAATTTACATTAATGTCTATAGTTTTTTATTCATAACTAAATGCTATTCTTATGATATGGACTAATACCTCAATGGCCATTGTACCATAAAATATTGTAATAAACTTATATTTGATTTCATTATATCATCGGAAAGGATAAGTGCTTCATAGATCAAGATTAGTTAACAAGTTTGTAGAGGAAAAAACTTGGCAAGATGCCCAAAAGAGAACAAAGAAAACGCATGTTGATTCTTTCTAACCCCTAATCAAAGCTAGGATGAGGCAAGCCTATCCATATTGCAACACCTTATAATTATGCTAATCAAGGAGGAAGCCATCAAGACCTATCAAGTAATAGACATATGGGTACAATTCACATCCTTCAACATCAAACTTTTTCAAGAAGATTCGCTAAATGTGTTGAGGGTTAAAGGTTGCCTATGCCTAACCACCTACACATACTTACTACCGCACACGTGTATACTATAGGTGACAAAACTGCCCATCAATATCATTTTATTCTTTCTTTATTCTTTACACAACAATAGAATAAGGGAAGGCAGGTCACACATTGTGACTACTAGAGTTCCCACACACTGCCTTGCTCTCTCTTGCTTGAATCCCCATAGCTCTTGCTTTCGCTTGTGCTTCCACTCTTGCTCCACCTTTCAACTGGTATCAAAGTGAGAATTCAAGGAGCTTCTTCACCATTACCTTAAGCATGGAAAGCTGAGCTTACTTGAAGCTTTCATGGCTACCCAAACCTTACACTCCCAAGGTATGCATGCTCCAATTTGTTCTAGGGTTGCTTGAGGCCTTCCAAGGAATTTTTTGAGCATTGTCAAGTGCCCCATTGTGGCCATTTTCTTTAGCCCAATTAGCAGTAGAGCTAGCGGCAATCCACGTGTTTGCTCATGCTACCTATAGTCCCTATCCTAGCTCCCACAAGTCATCTACATCTCATGCTTTGTCCATGACACTTGGCATTTGTTTTGACATTTACAAGTTTGGTATTGAGTGCTATTTGGAGCCATTAAGCTCAACCATCGGCTATGAATATAAGGCAAGCTTGTTGTATACTATCTGAGCAGCATGTATTTGAATGCCTATGGATTATATAATGCTCAAACCTTGGATTTGAGCCTACATACATACATGTTTATGGTAAACATTGAACCTTGGATTTGAGCTTGGTTGGTTGCATTTGGGCAATGACTATTTGCTTCAATGATTTTTGCTTGTGAGCTTGAAGACATATTAAAGGTATATGTTCTTGAATGTATATATGATCTATTTTGGGCACCCATATGCTATGATCTCTATGCGTTGAGCTTCCTTTGCTACCTACATACTATGAATTCAATTCTAGTAGGAGTACTCGGTATTTTCTTTATTGAGCTTGGTTCATTTGAGTTAGTTGGAGACTCTCTTATGCTTTCTTGGTTTATGCATATACTGTCACTGCAAGGGTTTATGAATGTCGGTTGATTTGCCTTTGATTTGGGCACCGTGTACCTCTTTTTGTTAGTGGGTTGTCAATGGTGGATACATGCTTGGTATACATTGTGATATGCATTTATATACTTGATACCTTGGTTATTTTGACATTCTTTGGTATTTGGTGGTTTATGCTATATCTTTATACTAGTAGTTGCATTGTACATGTTGGTTGCTACTCAAATTACCCTAGTAGTGGGAGCTTACCCTTTTGCATGATTGCCTACAATTATATGTTGATATATTGTATTTTTATGGATAGCCATGCTAAAAATCAATTTTCAGTAGCTTCTTTGAGAGCAATCACTTGTATTCAACACTTTAGTGCTTCTTCCTTGTGGAGAATAATGTATTAGCTCCATCTTCCTCTTGTTGCATGCTTTATGGGTTGGTTTTACAATTGATTTACTAGATATTTATTATTATTCCAATAGCCTATATTCTCTTTGTTAACTTCTAGTATTGGAAGACTCATATTTGGTAGGTATTGGTGCAAAAGAACCAAGTCAAACCATTGAAATTAGAGGGCATAAAGATAGAACTTTATAATGCATATAATTAGGAAGAGCTTGATGAACTATGTAAGTCTACCATTATTTTGTCACTGTCAAAGCATGTATACTTCGGCATCATTGAGATTGAGGGTGGTGCTTATGCATTATGGAAAAAGATTTGTGATCTCTATGATAAGTAAAGTCTTGCAACACAGCTATATTGGCTTTAAGCAACTCATGGAACCTTTGTATGAAGGAAGGGACACCTCTATATTCTCACTTAAATAATTGCATTCCATTTTCAATCAACTTACTTCGCATGGCCATAAGTTTAAAGAGAATGTTTAGTTTCTTTTCTTGTTTGTTAGGCTACTTGAGTCTTAGGATACATTTCGCACTACCATGAGTGCAAACCCTCTTGATGATGGCCTTAAGCTCAAGGATGTAGAGGTCACTTTGGTTATAGAAGAAGTGAATATGAAGAATATTGATGCAACATGTACCTCTCATGCGCTTATAGTGAGAGATAGACATGGTGGTTATGGGAATAATAATCATAATAGAGACTCAAATTCCAAAGACAAATAATATCTTTGACTAGGAACGCTGAAATTGAATTATTTCCACTAATCAATTATACACAAGCTAAGTGAGCACTTAGGAAGCAACACAAGGTATGCATGGTTTTTATGACTAAAGTTGAAAAGTTTGTATTATGCATTGTCACCCCCATAGAAAAAGTTCTTCGACACATACAAACTTGTTTTGTAGATGATTACCCACATGAGTGCTAATATCACAAGGAGAATTAGATAATAAAATTGAACTTTTCTTAGTATTACTTCATCGCACAAAGCTCCATATAAGCATAGTCCTTTGCATCAAAAATAAATTTAACATGACAAGTGACTAAATTGTTCGATAAAGGTTTAATCTGTTCTAGTTCTTCTCTTTTTAATACATGTCTTGTAGGTTGGAAAAAAAAATGTTCAAGGTGTGCATTGATTATCAAGCTCTAAAGCAATGTCATTATTAAACATTATTATCTGATTCCTTGAGTTGATTATTTACTTAATAAACTTAAAGGAGTTAAAATTTTTAGTAAGATAGATCTTAAATCATGTTATCATCAAATTTTCATGGATTCAGTTATTTAGGACCGCATTTTAAAACATAGTTTGGTCATTATGAATTTTTTGTTATACATTTTGGTCTTATAATGCATCAACTGCGGTTGTGCGCATGATGATTAGAATTTTTCTAGATTATTGAGGTTTAATAATTGTTTTCTATGATGATATACTTGTTTTTACTCAATCAAAAGAGAAACATAAGAGATATCTTTGCATTGTGTTTGATTTATTGTACAAAAATCGTCTGCATGTGAATCCTGAAAAGAGTTTATTCTTTCAATATCAAATTGAATATTTGGGTCATATCATCTCTACTGTAGGTATTACAATGGATTCTAAGAAAATATAGTCCATAGAAGATTGGCCTAATCCCAAGTGTGTGCATGAAGTTAGATATTTTGCAAGATTAGTCGGGTTTCATAGAAAATTTGTTAGACTTTTTTTATTGATTGCTTTGCCTTTGACCATGTGGTTGTTGTAAAATAATATTGTTTTTCATTGGGACCCTACCAACAAAAAAATTTTGATACTTTAAAATACCTTTTGACCCATGCACCTATACTTCAGTTGCCTAATTTCTCCTAGTCTTTCTTCCTTGTTAATATCATTGATGCTAGTGGTTTAGGAATATGCCCTATTTTAATGTAGAACTATTATCTTATTGTCTATAAAATCCATAAACTAAAACCTTCTGAACAACTATAGTACTTATGAGATAAAGAGTTATTATCTGTAGTTCATGCTTTGGATATTTGGAAACATTACCTAATGGGATCTGAGGTTCTTATAGAAACAGATCAACATGCCATAAAATATTTGTTGAACCAGTCCTTAACTTTTGGTCTATATATTAAATGGAACTTCTTTATTCAAAATTTTCATCCCATGATACAATATTAGTTAGGCCATGTTTATGTTATCACAAATGCATTAAGTTGTAGGCCAACGAATTATATTACATCACATCATTTGCTTGGATTTGATAGAATCAAAAGTGTGTATTTAAATCATGTTTCTAGTATTCAAATTCAAACCTTTGATGCCATGATTCTTACATGTGTTTCATATCCTAATTTTACTTTTATTTAGCAAAGATTTCAAAATACCAACACCGTTATTTTTTATAATTATTCTTATGAAAATTGATTTTTATATTATCAGAGAAAGTTGTGTGTTACAATACCTTTTACAATTATTTCTATGACTGAAATACATCAATTTACATATATGGAACATAGGGATATTCAATCTACGATAATTGTATGCAAATAGTATTTTTATTAGCCTGCCATGAAGCATGGGATAGCAAAATTTGTGTTTGAATTATGCATCGGGTGCCAATGTATTAAGCATCACCATGGGAAATCATATGGTTTGATTATGCCTCTATCGGTTCTTCCTACTTCCTACTACATCCTCTCTCCGTGATATGATATGGATAATTATGGATAGATTTAGTAAACATGCTTATTTTATTTCCTACAAAAAGATTTTATTCACTCCATAAGCTACTAAATTGTTCATTAATACCATATTTTCTCATCATGAGTTTCCTAAGATTATATTATTTAATCATGATGGTTGATTCTGTAATCATTTTTTGTAGCTTTATTTAAAATTTTAGGCTCTAAGATGGATTTCACTTTAGCTTTCGCCTTGAGAATAATGGTCAATCTGAAGCAAAAAATAACACGATTCTTAACCTTCTTGGATTCTACACTATTGATCGACCTAGTACTTGGGACCAATTTCTTCATATTCTTCAATCCGCTTACAACAACAACCCGCATTCTACTATTGGAAAAGCTCCTTTTGAAGTAGTATATGGGAAGGAATTGCTTATTCCTATAACAACCATTGCTAGTGATGTGCAATGGTCCAACTGCTGATTCTTTGGCCATATTCAAATTTTAGAGAAATTCATTGAAAAGATTAAGCTATCCCAATTGAGGTATACATCTTAAGGTAATGAAAAGAGAAAGGCAATTAAATTTCAAGAGAATGATCTAGTCGGGTTGAGAATTAGGACCCATTTTGTATTGTTCACAAGATTAATGAGAATGCATTTAGATTGGGTATCCCTCCCCTCGCTGGCAAATACATGATTCTTTTCACATTAGTTTGTTGAAACTATTCAAGGAAACACCTCAAGTTACTCCTGCGGTTGATGACCCCCTTATCATGCTACTAGAATTTTAGTTCTTGAAGTAATCTCATTGACCATAATGCGACTGCCACCCACTCAAACAAGAAATCAATACCATAGGTATCTAGTCAAGTACAAAAATCATATTGTGGAAAAATCACAATGGATTCAAAAATCAATGCTAACTCTAACATATGACAATCTAATTGATGCCTACCACTCACAATCACATTAAATATCCCATGGGCACAGATTTGCCATAAGAGATATTGTATCCATAGAACTTTATAGTGCATATTCATTGCACGAAGCAGCACTAGTATATGGTGCAGATTCGCCAGAGGAGGTAACACTTGCATGTGGTTGGCCACCCTTGTATATTTTTCTTTCAATTTATCAACTAGAGAAAATTGTTTTTTGACCCCAAAAAATGTTATGAAGTTATATTCATTTATGAACATTTTTATAAAGTTTAGATTATTTTGATCATTATATGAATTTTATCTATTTACCGCATAATCCATGACTTATTATGCAAGCATGTACGTGTAGGTCATGCAAGGAGAGAAAAAGAAAAAACTCAAAAATGATGCTTTCAATGTATTTTGAGCACAAATACTTAATTCAATATTATAAATACATAAACGGGGAAGGTGCTCACCCATGCATGGGGGAAAATTATACCCAATTTTGTGTCAAGTTTTGGAGTTTTCTTCTCTTATGTAATTTTTTATCTTTTTAGTTTTCTATCAATTTTATTAGTTATTGTATGATGAAGACTAGCAACATGTGGAAGTGATCCAAAGGTCAATCAAGGTGGTTTGCATCACTACTAGATCAACCGTGGTGGTTTGTATGATGAAGTCTAGCAACATGTGGAAGTGATCCAATGGTCAATCAAGGTGTTTGCATCAATGCTAGATCAACCGTGGTGGTATGGACCATCTTTCCTATTAGTCATAGTGGTGCATCTAGCCATAATGATTAACTTGGATGTAGTCAAGGCAATACTCAAGCATTGAATGGAGTACTACTGGGAACAAATTGATACTCATAGTAAAGGGCACTCATGTTGATACACAAGTCAAGAAATGGATCCAATTCAAACAAGATGCTTACACACATAGGAGAGTCCTAACAAATGATTTACTGAATATACACTATTCTATTTGCATGCCGAATCTCACAACAATCTGAAATTTTTGCTCTCGCATGCTTTTGGTACGTTTCTAGATATTATCCAAGGAAAAAAGTGAGAAAATGGGAGGGCTTCTTACCCGTTGCTTGTATTCTTGCATAAATCCTTACTCCACTTTGGTCTCCAAAATAAACCTCTCTCAATGATTCAATTCTAGTACCATGTCACAAAACACATAGTGGGGTAGACTTGCTTAAGCTAGTGCCAAATACACATGATATATGCAAGGAGAAACTCACTCAAGTACACAAGAAGAGAGATGAAACCTAAAATGTTTTCTTACTATTTTTTCTTTCTTCTTCCTCACAGTTTAGAATGTACACAAAGTATAGATAATATAAATCGGCTAAGGATCTTCCAAGCTAAGCCCGTTGTTATTGGGCATGCTCCATATAGTTAGTAATGTTTTGATCTCTTTTTTATAAAAGTAACATCAACATTTTTCTTGTGACCTCAAATAATTGTTAATATAGCAATAGCCATGTTGCTACATCAACTTCCAACTTCAATCTTCAACTCTTGATGAACATGCTTACATGATTCATCGGTAGGGCAAACATGCCACAAATCTCATGACAAGAAGAATTTCCATGCTTCCTGTCTTTGAAATCCATGACCTTGCTTTGGGTTGATCACTTCAACAAGTGTTACAATGCAATGTGCCCAATTAAAAATATGCTACAAAATAGAACTTCGTGCTCATCCACTCATGATTTGAGAAAATATGCAATGTTGGATCCATGGATGCAATCAATTAAATGATGTCCACACAAAAATTATGAATGCGATGAAGAAAATATGCCTAGCATATCTACATGCGCTCATGCGTCATGCAAAATGCAAACAAAAAGAGACACACGATGGAAAACAATTTCCTAACGACGGTGACTAATGTGTTCAAATTCTTGGTGAAAAACTCTGCCCTTAGGTTTGCAATGGTGGACGTCCAGTGTCACAACAACAATACATCATAGTCACCATAGATTACATGACAAAATGGACTAAGGCATGAGCTAAATGAAAGAATAAATATGAACAATAACCAAGTTCCTGTGGAAAGAAGTGATATCTAGATTTGGGTGCCCAATAGAGATTATAAGTGATGGAGGAACTCGCTTCATAAATAAAGTAGTATAGTATCTATGTTATCAATATTCCTAATCATTCATTAGAACTTGGTATCTTATTACCCACAAACAAATGACCAAGAGAGTTAATTGAGAAAACACTAGTCAACATATTGATCAAGACAATCTTATGTTCACAATTTAAGTGGGATAACAAGCTCATGGCATCTCTATGGGCATACCGGAATGCATATAAGATGGCCATTGGTCAAACCTCTTTCAAGTTAACTTATGACACCGATGCAAACATGCATGTAGAATTTTTAATCCCTAGCCTACACATTGTAGTTGAAAGGTGAGAAGGATCGAAGCTTGCACTCGAGAGCTATGGCGGGAGAGCAAGAGCAAGAAAGAGAGAGACAAGAAATGGGAACTCCAACAATCACAATGTGTGACTGGGCCTTCCTTTATTCAAACTGTCACTAAAAGAATAAAGAATAAAGTGATGGTGACGGGCGCCCGCCACCAGCAGTGTCCAGTGGCAGTGACTGTCAGTGTAGTAATACACGGGCAGCTAGGCGGAGGTGCCTTTACCCCCAACAACCTCCCACTTAAAGGCGAATCTGCCCTAGTGAGGAGTGAAAAGGAAAAAAAAAGATAGTACAACATGTACACATGTACAATAGGATGAGAAAAGACGTCATCTCATCCCACGCCCATCAACCTCCTAAGGAAGGCAAAGCGCTCTATAGGGAGGCTTTTCGTGAGAAAATCTGCAGGATTCTGGTCACTCGAGATCTTGAGTGACAAGATCAACAGACTTGTCCTCTCAACGACCCCACGTATGAAGTGATACCTCACCTCAATGTGTTTCGTCTTCGCATGGAAGACCGGATTCTTGGATAATTGAATAGCACTCATAGAATCCGAATGCAGTGTAGGCGTAGCATCAATACCAAGGTCAACAACCAAACGACCCAACCAAATGGCCTCCTTGCAAGCCTCAGTGGTTGGCTGCAACATATTCGGCCTCTGTAGTAGAAAGGGCCGTGCATTTCTGCACCCTGGACATCCAAGAAACATCACCTCCAGAATAGGTGAATACATAGCAGGAAGTGGACTTCCTACTGTCTGCATGTCCTGCATAATCAGAGTCAGTGTACCCCACGACTCCTGTATCCTAGCTGCCATAGCATATGCATATATCTACAGTGCCCTTCAGGTACCTCATGATACCCTTCATGGCATCCCAATGTTTCTTGCCAGGTGTAGCCATATAGCGTGCCACAACACCAACTGCAAAGGCAATATCTCGACGAGTGGTGATAATGGCATACATAAGACTGCCCACTGCGGATGCATAGGGAATCTTGGCCATCTCGGCCCTCTGCTCATCTATCTGCGGACAATCAGCCTATGATATCTTCACATAAGAAGGCAATGGATCGCCAATAGTCTTTACGTCCTACATGCGAAAGCGCTCAAGGACTTTATAAATGTACTCCCTCTGTGACAAGTAGAGGAGTCCCTGATGCCTGTCGCGGCTAATGTGCATACCAACTATGTGAGCGATATGTCCCAGATCTTTCATCTCAAAGCTCTTCTTGAGCTAAGTCTTAAGAGCATCTAGCTCATCATGAGTGTTCCCTGCTATTAGCATATCATCCACATAGAGTACTAAAATCAATAAAGAACCATCACGGGCTTTCTTCGTGTAAAGACACTGATCCATAGCACTCCTGTTGTAGCCCTGTGTGACTGCATAAAGGCATCAAACTCATGATACCACTCCCTAGGTGCATGTTTCAATCCATAAAGACTTTTCTTCAATTTGCACACTAGGTGCTCCCTGCTAGGTCCTGCAAAGCCCTTAGGCTGCTCCATATAAATCTCATCATGCAAGTCTCCATATAAGAAAGCCATCTTGGCATCCATCTGGTATAAATCCAAGTCAAGCTGAGCAACCGAAGCCACAAGACTAAGCGCAGGGTGGTCATCTTAACCACAAGAGAAAATACCTCATCAAAGTCCACACCATGCTCCTGCTTAAAACCCTTTGCTCCAGTCTAGCCTTGTATGCCGGCTTGGGGTATCCAAGGGTACTTTTCAACTTGTGCACCCACTTGCATGGCAAAGCCTTCTTGCCTGTAGGCAAGGAAACCAAATCCCAAGTGTCATTCTTCTGCAAGGAGTCTATCTCAGATTGCATAGCCCTCTCCTAGGAGTGACTATCACCCCTGCGCATAGCCTCATCATAAGTTAAAGGCTCTCCTGCATTTGCAACCAAGACATAATGCATCGAGGGCTGAAATCTATCAAGTGGACGTCTGTCTCGAGTAGACCGTCTCACGGCAGGCTCTGCTGCCTGCCCAGCTGCCTGTCCAACACCCTGACCATGAGCATTTGCTACAGCTGTAGGCTATCCAACTGGCCATGCGGGAGCTCTCGGCTCCTCCTGAAATATGACCCTATGGATCTCAACAACTCTCTCAGGCTGCCGATGCATCTTGTCTTCATGGAAGACTACATCATGACTGCGGATAACTTTCCACGCCTGTGAATCCCAGAGACGATAACCCATCTTGCATGCATCCCCATAACTAAGGAAAATGCATTTGACACTCTTAGGATCTAGCCTACTTCTCTTGTCCCTTGGCACATGGCAAAATGCCTCACATCCAAAGACACGGAGATGTGCATAAGAGGGAGGTTTTCCAATCCATACCTCCTCTGCAACCTAGAAATCCAAACCACTAGAAGGTGATCTGTTTATGATATGCGCAGTTGTACTAACTGCCTCAGCCCAAAAGCTCTATGGTAGGTGCGTGGCTAAGCATACTACGTACACGCTCCTAGATGGTTCTATTCATCCGCTTAGCCAAACCATTCTGGGGGAGTGTAGGGGGTGATCAATTGACGCTTAATACCCCTCTCATCACATAACTGCTCAAAAGCACGTGAGATATAATCACCCCCATTATTTGTTCTTAGGAATTTTAGCCTATACCCAGACTGGTTCTCAACCGATACAAGCCATCTCTGAAACACAGCTAAGACATTGGATTTTAGCTTAATGGGATAAGCCCAAACTTTTCGTGAAAAATCATCTATGAATGTAACAAAATACATGGCACCACCCATAGACTAACAAGGCATGGGCCCACAAACATCCGAATGTACCAATGCCAAGGGCTCACTCATGTGTGGCCTACCAGACTTCTTTTGCGTAGACCTAGTCTGCCTACCATAAAGACAATGCTCACATGAATCAAAACACATGCATAATCAAGGGGCGGTAAGTATGGCAAACTAGAAAGCATTTTCATTCCTTTCAAATATATATGGCCCAAACGGGCATGCCAAAGAGATACATGTGGGATAGAACCCACAGACAAAACATGATCAAGGGAAGAAGCGAATACAATGAAGGGATAGATGCTACCAACCTTGGCACCTCTTGCAATCACAAGTCTGCCACGAGTGATCTTCCATGCAAAGTTTCCAAAAGATACATGATAACCTACGTCATCAAGCTGTCCAACTGACATGAGATTGCATGTCAAAGCAGGTACATGACGCACATCCTACATAACAAAACGGTTGCTAGAAGGAAACTGTAGCCTAACATCACCAATGCCCACAATATCAAGAGAGTTGTCATCACCCAAGCGCACAGAGCCCGAAACAGTACAGTATGAATGAAACCACTCTCGGTAAGGTGTCACATGAAAGGACGAACCTGAGTCCAAGAGCCAACACTGTGCATACATAGAGTGTATCTCTGTCATTTGTGAAGCACTAGAAGAAGCTACAAGGATATAATCATTATCAACATCCTCAAGCTGCATAACATTGATCTCTTCAATTTTAACACTGAACTTTGCAGGCACTATGCTGCGATCAGAAGACTTATCTTGCACTTTGTCTTTCCCCTTATCTTTGCGCCTTTCATTGCGCAATTCATGGCATTGTGGCCTAATATGGCCATTTTTCCCACAATGGTTACAAGTAACATCTGCATTATTGCCACGAGATTTGCTACGTGACTTCCCACAAGACTTGGACCGAGATTTCTAAGAATCCCGTCGAGGGCCACTGCCACTGCCACTGCCACTACCACTGCCACTGCCATGCTTTCCATATCCATCATTCCTGCCTCTAGCTGTCATAGCATGCAACACACGAGAGGCATCCAAAAATTATTACGGTTAACCTCTTCCCGAAGAAGAGCACTCTCAACATCAGATAATTTCAAGATAGCAGTAGAGGCACATAATGCAGTGCGGAATACATCCCATGACTGGTTAAGTGTACCAAGCAAGAAAAGAGGAGTGACATCCTCTACAAAAGTGATGTCCTGCGAAGTCAAGTTCTTGAGTATAGCATGGAACTGGCTCAAGTGAGCAGACATAGTCACATTCTCCTTCATGCACAGATCCATAAGCTGCTTTTGCCAATACATCTGACTCGCTGGACTTTTCTTGTCATAGAGATTCTTGATTTTATCCCACAACTGCCATGCACTATTCTTCCTCAAATACATTGTACTAAACTTGTTCTGTGAGAGATAATACAATAATAGACTTGCATAACTCATCAAGCTCAAACCATTCCTCATCTGGCATAGTTGCAGGCGGCTACCCCTGCTGAACCTCAATGGTTTGATCTACAATTTCTGCAGATAGTTCAAAACTGCTTGCTGTTTACTTCAGAAAATGACCAAAAAATCACCAAAATCGAGAGAAAATGGCAAGAAAAGTGTAACCAAAGCTGCTGCCCACCAAGTACTAGTGAAAGTACAACATTTCAGAATATTTCAGCATGAAAAATCCATGTTAGTCCGGTGTTATATGCTTGCTATAATAAATGACAACAGGGTACTGTGAGAGTCAATTGCTGACCAAATCATTGCACCAAGTTAATAAATGACAGCCAAGACATGACCAGCCATAAACAGGCATAAATCAACACCAAACAGTCATCAAGACCTTGAGCAAACACCCAAATATGTCACCAAAGCATCCATCAGTGAGTAGGCATACCCCTTGGACAATAGGGCAAAGTATACATAACACTGGCAAGACCTGACACCAATAGGTGTATGCTCACTAGAGTGCAAAGCCCAAGCTTAGGTCAAAAGAAATTCCAAGATATCAGTCTCCATGAACCATGCAACATGTAAGTGTAAGAGATCCTAAAGTCTCAAGTATCTGGAAAATGATTAAAATAGCATAAACCTCCTACTCAATGTTGGTCAAGCATACAAGATGCTCCCACTAGCTCAAAAGGCGGATAAACGAGCTCAACAGCTCAAGCAAACCAAGTCAAAGTACCAAAGACAGGTAACCAAGACAATGCCTCAATAGCATCCAAGGTCGTAATGGAAAAAGCCAAGTCATAACGAAAAAATCCATGTCAATGTCCAACTGCTCAAGGGAGTACTCAAATGAATGTCGAGACGAGCTCAAACAACTGCCATCCACAGGCAAAGCATAAAGCATAAAGCATTCACCAAGACATCATAACCCGTACTGGGTAGCCTAGGCATAAACCATGTCATAGATGAAATGATAGCTACAAAGACGTGACACTCAAACCCAAATCGAGCTCTTATCTCAACTCAAAAGCATTCCGGAGCATAAACAAGACATGTGGCATAGTCCAAATACATCATGACATCATACCGAGTAGCCAGGAGCACCCCATGACCAATAGGCATAACCCAACTGTAGCATAAATAGCTTCAGCCCTGAAGTTTCTAGCAACATATAACCTCTGTAAACTGAGCAAATCAGTGCTCAATCCAAGCTCAAATCCATAGGCAAACCATAGGCATACATTCCCGTATGTATAGGCACCAACCGTGGGCATCAAATACCAAGACCTATAAGCATAAAATTGAAGTAACAAGTGGCTGCCCTATTTTGGATAGATCTAGGATTGTTCAAAACAGTCAATGGCTGAGCTAAATCAACTCCAAATGCGTCTCACATAAAAGGAATAACATCCACAAGTGATCCGGTATCAATAGACATCGAAGAAGCATCACATAAGCCATAGGCATACAAATACATGATGTCTCAGACCTAAAATCTATTGCAAAATATTCTATCATCAGAATTCAAAAAATTCGACATCACTATCGTATCGAGAGCATGCCAAAACCCCAACTTAGACTCTTACCTTGCCTGAATCAGGTTTCGAATGCCCAAGATATGACAAAAAGAGTGATTTTTGGGCCAGATTTTGAAACTGGCACAAAAAAAACATGAGCTAGCTGGGGGGGATCTATTGTCCCACGTGTCAATAATAGGGCCCAAAGGAGGCACAAATGGGGGCCAAAGAAGGCCTACACCAAGCCTCAGCAAGCCTTGATAGGCTGGAAGCAAGATCCAAGTGAAGAAAGCTCCAAGAGGTGTGAGCTATGGCTGCCCACAACCTGTGAAAACCCTGTTTACCTAGACCTGTGGACTGAGATAAATCTCTGAAATAATGAAGCAATACCTCAATGTCAATGCCCTGATGGTGCCTCAATAGGCCGAGAAGAAGCTCGGAAAGCCGGGGAGTGACGGGAGCTCAAGAGCATGAGCTATGGCTGCCGAGAAGGAAACCCAATGCGAGTGGGGAGTCAATGGGAAGCTGAGAATGCCACGAGCCAAGCTCAAGAGTCGAGAAGCCGTGCTCTGATACCAACTGAAAGGTGAGAAGGATCGAAGCTTGCACTCGAGAGCTATGGTAGGAGAGCAAGAGCAAGAAAGAGAGAGACAAGAAATGGGAACTCCAATAGTCACAACTTGTGACCGGGCCTTCCTTTATTCAAACTGTCGCTAAAAGAATAAAGAATAAAGTGATGGTGACGGGCACCCGCCACCTGCGGTGTGCAATGGCGATGACTGTCAGTGTAGTAATACACGAGCGGCTAGGCAGAGGCGCCTTTACCCCCAACAGTAGTACAAGAACACGAGGAAGGAAACAAGGCATAGATTGAACAACTCACTGAGTAAGAAACATTGATGGCTAAGACTTGGCTTTTAGCCACCCATATACTAACCATAGAGAAAGCTTATAAAATCTTGGTTTGATAAGCATGTCCAATAATAATATTTTGATTGAGGAGATATGGTTCTCCTCTACTTTCTCAAGGGACATAAATAAAAGCTCAACTTTAGAGGGCTAGCACCTTACATAGTTTATGTTATTAGTCAAACTAAAAACTGAGGGGTTGAAATGCTTGCAAAGGAAGGAATTGAGACCACGTTAATGGTAGTCGCATCAAAAGGTCTTATTACCTTCGACATCTTGAGCATGAATAACCACCATTCAAGGCCAACACATACAGCATAATCACTTGTAGCAATAGCATAATATAGTGTAGCAATTGAACATTAGGGTAAGGGCAATTTTGATAAGTAACTTGGATGATGACAAAGAAATGGCTATACTACTAGCCTATCTTCAACTTAAACTCACTATTTCTAAGGAATCCCAATAGATGCTCTCATTAAGGAAGGCTCCAATCTCAATACTTTGCCATATGAGTTTTGGGATCAAGTGGACCAACCTTGTGACTAGTGCCTTTTGATGCAAGACTAAATCCATATGGATTTCTATCCTATTCAACATTGAGTTAACCGGTAAGAAGATAAGGACTGGGACCCCAACAAGCCAAAGCCACTGTTTTTGAAAAGACTTCTTATTATAGTTATAGTCTTACCGTGATATGTTCTTTTTGGAAGTGCTTGAAGTGCTAGCCTTAAATGGAGTTTTTCAGCTTAAATTGGGAAGTGAACGCTAATGGTATCCATAAAAACTAAAAGCATACTAATGATCTTCTATGTTCTTCTCAATCAAGAAGATGTGGAACACAACATTCTATTAAGATGACCATTCAAGTTCAAAACAAAGTGTCATGTTGACTATGTATATGAATGCATCCATCTAAATCTTGCCAGTGCCAAACTAATCTCTACCTTCAACAGCAAGGAGAGTATGCTCTTCTACATTCTCCCTAATTGAGAATACATGGGATGTGAGATCCTAGTAGGATGACCATTCAAAATTAAAATAAAGTGCCAAGTTGACTATGTAGTTGAATGCATCCATTTGAACCATCCTAGTGCCAAAGTAATCTCTACCTTTAGCAAAGGAGAGTTGGTTGAAAGATGATCCTCACGGACAAAACCAATGCCCCATGAGAAGAAGTTGTTATCTATGAGTAATCTAGGAATTGATCAATCACACAAAACTCACATCAACCTTTATCGACATATGGAAATGCAAAGGGAAACGAAAAGAACTCTCCATATGTCATGAAAGCAACATAGATAGGCTAACTCAAGGAAGCACATGCCATGAAACCACATATTAATCCAAGGAAGCACATCACCACTTCATGAGTGCCTAAGCCTATGCTGATAGCTCAAGGATACTACTAGGGCACATTACATATGGATGCCAAGGATCTACTCAAGGTCACTATTTGCAACCATAGAGTAATGGCCTATAAAATGTGTGTTATTGTATTTTGAGAAGGCTATAATCAAGGCATGTATGAAAGTATAAGTGCAAGTGATGGAATTATTCATCTTAGTCTCAGTGAGTTCTTTGCGCTCGTAAAGCTCACCAAAAATTCCATGTTATATTCACAAAGTTGGTACAATAAGAATCTAATGAAAATTTTGAAGGAATCAATATGAATATGGAATGTGATTGTCCAATCTAGGGCTTGTAAAATGGGTGTAGAAAAAAGATCATTCTTTATGGCCTCATACACATACTCCAATTTTGTTAGTTTTATTAGGTACCACAAGAATGGGTGACACCCAATGACTATGTTCAATCTTATAAATTAATCTTGCCTTTACTTGATTGGTTTGGAATTTGGCCACAATGGAATAATATATGTAAGTATTTGAGGTAGCACTCCTTTGAGGTCTATATAATTTCAAGTAAACGCATGAACTCCTTGAGTAATTAGATGAGTGTTTCCTCAACTTTTGTGCTCAGGTCCTCAACACAAGTTTAGGCATTTCTCCCTCCTCTACAAGTGTAACGTGTCCATCTGTTCTCTTCAGGACACGTCTTAGCAGTCCATCGGAAAGGAGATCTAGAAAGCTCCGCTTGGCACTCCTATGGAATGTTACGGGGTCTGCGATCCAGTACTTTCCGCGTCTGCCATGTAGCGGAAGTATTCTGGCCGTTCCCAATTAGGACTGACCTGAATCAGGGGTTTCCCTAGTGGTCATTTCCTAAACGGCAACTAGCGTCGAACCCCAAGCAAACTACTGTATGCAGAAACACCAGGGCCGAAGCGGATTTACGCTGCACTTGGTTCAAGGAGAATAGGAAATGAGAGGGATGCAAAGCTCAACCTCTCTGCCCTAAGGCATAGTCCCATTTCGTTCCCCTAAAATAGCGTAAATCAGAATTACTATAACCTAGACTCTAGGTCAGTGCCCTTGCTGTTTGTGTCCTTTGAAATGATCTTCTTGCTGTCATTTATGATTGAGAAAAGTTCCCGGCCAACTGAGACCACCCACCCGTAGGACGGACCCATGGCCACATCCACCGCACTTTCCTCAGTTGTTTTAGTTGTCTAATTGCCTACCACATTTAGTTGGACATGCATCAAACAGTTCCTTAATTAGTCTATTAGGCACTAGTTCTTTCACCTAATCATAGCACTTGACATAGAAAAGCAACGTCAAACAAGTTCATTTTCAACAGGTTATCATATTTATCTTTGAAATACATTTATAAAGTCCAGCCCGTAGGCTTATCCATAATCCGCCCGAAGGCTATCCAGCAATCCACAGGGATTACTAATCCAAGATTCCACCTGTAGACTAGTATGCGGGCCTTGAGATTCAATCCCGAGTCACGTTGGCCTCTTGTGCACGGCCCAGAAGGTGAGGGATTTACGGCTAGAGCCCCCCTGGCACCCAAGCGTCCTTCTACTCCAAGTAGCGCTCAACGGAGAGACCTCTCGCGGCGGGCTCGATCCACCTTCCCGGCACGGTTAACAACCCCCTTGGTTAGGGTCAAGCAGGCAGTTGGGGGTAACTAAGGCTGCCTCTTCCTTCAGGCCTTCAACCTGAAGCATTAGATATCTTTTCATCCTTTAATTCCTTGAACAAACAAAGCAAACAGTGCTCTCTAAACTGTTACAAGCATAATCATTTCTAGTGGTCATTATTTTGGCCAATTGCTAAGGAGTGAATCCTTCTTTCCGAATGCATTTGGCATTCAATCCGGGATCAATTGCGACTTGGCAAGATTCCCAAGGGTTTGTTTGTTAACCCTTATATCCTTGGGCTAGGGCTGTACCCTATTAACCCAATTTAACCAATACCTTAAGTTCTATTAGTAGTAAATATGTTATTCCAACTTACTGATTGGTATTTTGCTTCCAAGCAATTATCTAATTCCCTTATCTTGGCCACTTTTCCCAAGAAAGGTGCTATGTCAGGATGACTACTCATCCTCTTGCAAGAAAAACTTGCCAAGAATCTGCCAATCTCATTCCGAGGAATTGGCCATTCCCTTGTGATCAAATCACAAGATCATACGACTCTGCAACTTGTTGCACAAGTGTCGCATCAAAACCCATGGGACTGTTTTACCCATTGAATGGCGTCTTCTAATCACAAAATCATGATTAGATAGGAAACAGGGTTAGGGTGTCTTCATAACAATCCGTTCTTGATTGCACTAGGCCGACATTGTCGGTCCTAGGGTTCCAAATTCAAACCGAGTTTCATCTTTTTAGGGAGCGATCCTTAGGGTAGAAACCGTAGATCGTTTCTCGCAAGTATGTCCTATTGTCCCTGCATTCCATGAATGTGGACAGGTTTTTAGGGTATGAGAGTTTCAACTTGGCAATAAGTGCGACTAGGTCACATCCTCAACGTGCTACCCTAGTTAGCACTTTGGGATGTATTGCATCAATTTAACCATTCCTAAGCAAGTCCCTCGCATTTTAGGTGTTTAGGTTAAACCAATTTACTTGTCTATTCTTGAAGATATTTATGATACCATTTTCGTAATCACATGATTCATTGCCTACATATGAGTAGATTTACAAACCCTAACCTTTCTGGTTAAGATCAAAGCGTATGTTAAGTTATGGCATAATTCCTAATGATCCTTCTATAACATGCAATCAAGATTCGTGCTACTAAGCTTTAGGGTTTTATGTTTAAAACGAACCATGCAGCCCTAGAATCATTTCCATGCCTTGCAAATTCCTACGGTCATTAGCAACTTTCTTTAATGAATCATTGCGAAGAAAAGATGTCTAGTAATGCAACATGCGATTTATACTTTCCATGCATAATCGAAGTGTACAACAATAAATTCGATTTTGTAAAGATGATCATTAGTTGATCTAATTTCGTTACTTTGCAATGCCTATAAACAATTTGCTAAGAATGCATAGATGTCTTATGTCCTTCTTTCATTCGTTCCTTTGAAAAATACAAATGACCGATTCTTCAGTTGTGAGTTATTTTCCCTAAGATAGCCAATGTTTTTCATTCGTAAAAGTGTGTCTTACTTTCGTGAATTAACCATACATAATTACGATATTCTGACGTAAATCAAAAATAGGAAGAAAACCTGGACTTGTGGATTCGGTGAAATGTCCACATGGATGTTAGGAGATGATCCTCCTGTGGTTGCGCCTTGTGCCTTTTTAGGAGCCATCACGTATTCGACCTTCTTGCCTTGGCCGCAGACTTAAGATCTTGGCATGTCTCCCTCGCACATGAAACTCCCTTTGAGATTCGGCTTCCTTGACCAATTTCACCATCTTTCGCAATCGGGCTTTAGAAGGCCTTATAAGCTTGTAGGAGTTGAAATGGGAAAGGGTTTAAAACCCAGCTAATATGGCTTCTGGGGATTGTAAGAAAAAGGGAACTTAGAAATTCCAGATATATAGGCCTTCATGAAAAAGGATACAATGGTCTTAAAAGGCTTGTGTGGGAAGGGTTTTTAAAAGGAAACCGGGGTTGTAAAAAGGCTTTATGGAATTGCTAGGGAAAGGCCTTTTAAAACCTGGCTAGTGTGGCTTATGGGGGATGCAAGGGGAAAAAGTCTAATTCCCAGGGATATAAGAGACCACTTTGGAAGGCAATAGAAAGGGAGTTTTAAAGGAACCCGGGGTTAAAATGAACTTTCATGGAATTTGCAATAGGAAAGGGGCTTAGGTGGAACCCCACGGAAATGGGTGCTTAAATCCGGGGGGGATTGGGGGGGGCTTATAAAACCCACTTGGAAGGGGCTTATGAAAGCCCACAAGAAGGGGGGGACTTCCTAAGAGCCTTTAGAAGCTTCCCAAGAAGCTTCTGGGAAGCTTCTGTAGCTGTGATTTCTATACGTGGAGGAGAGGAGATGATTTATAATGGCGGCTTGTTGGCGGCAGGGCCGAATGATGGCCATGGCGGAACTTTGGCGGCAGACGGTGGACTGATGGCAGCGGCGGCGTCCCCTCCTCTTCACGATCTCCTTCAGCCTCACGACGGCAGCTGGCGGACCTTCTGTGCAATCTTCCCCTCCTCACGGCGCACCTAGAGATGCATTAGCTCTACTCCCTCTCTCACACAATCGCAGCAGCTTCTGACATCCGCTTCCCTTCTCACGACTTTGTGCTCGTCTCTCACTCTCTCGCGGCCTGGCGGCGTTATGGCTCCTCTCCTCACTCCCCTCCCACAAGGTTTTTATAGGTGAAGGGAGGGGAACCTCCCCCACCCATGCAGCTACTTGCATGGGCATTCTCCCCCCCCATGTCATCCAGCTCGGTGCTGAATCAACCGCGCTTCACTCCCTTCCCTCCAGCACGACCCTCGCCTAGGGGAAAGAAGGGATAATACAAAAAATAATTTGCCATAAAATTAATCAATTTCATCTTGATCTCCTTCCAAGAGGAGGTTCACAAGAACATATGCGGTTTCCTAGTCCTTAGCCTTGATTGGCCAATGGAGAGTGTATTGCTTAATGACCGAACCATTCGTGACCACAATGCTGGCCTTGTCATTTTCCCGAGACTTCACATGGCCTTGTAATATTTTCAGCAGAAATATTACAACAAGGTCAAATTCCTGTAATTTAGCTAGGCCTTCAATAGATTTGATAGTTGTGCCCAAGCGTGATTACAATTCAATCCCCTTTCATAAGCTTGCTAAAGCATTTAGTGAGATCTTAAGGATCATCTTGAGAGCCTACACTAGAGTTAGGGATCTTCTAAGGTTTCCTAATATGCTTCCTTCTTAAGCGAAATTGCAAATTCATCTTAGTGGAGCTAGGTTAGGCTAATGTATTTTAGGGTCTGAGTCAGTGCTAGCATCTAACTCTAAATCAAACTCTTTTAATGTTAGTGGAGTATCAAAAGGATAGATCTTTTGAGGGTTTACATATAGTTTGCAACACTAAAAGTTATAAGGTTAGGTGTTGGGTCAAGGACGTTTAACTCCAATTGATTGTAATCCAAGGCTTGCAAGTGCTCCAACTATTCTAACTTTGACTTGATGCAAACAAGGCATGCATTAATAAATAATGAGTCATGTTTCCAAGGTTTTTGGTTGACTGTGATTTGCTCAATTATTCTATAGTTAGAGTCATAGTCATCATCAAAATCTGTATCACTTTCATACTCTATCAGTTCATCTTCAAACTCACTCTCCTCTTTGATGTCAAATTCTCTAGGGGGCATCATGGAGATAAAAATATTATCATGATAATCAAACATAACTTGATGTAGTTTGGAGGCTTTAGTAGGGCATTGCAAAATTGGCTAGTGAGTTGGTCCATCTTGTCCTCTTTGTCCAACATCAATGGTGGATAACCTACACAATAACAACTACATGTTGTCTAATGGGGCTCTAGCGATATAGTAGCATGAGGTTCCCCTTGAAAGATCATCCTCTGCACTTTAATCACCTACTCAAGTTTCTTATGCATCTTGTTCTAATGAAACACAACATCATGGCTACATATAGCTTTCCTAGCCTGCAAATCCCAAAGATGATAGCTCATCTCACTTGTAACAAACTTCCGATTTAACTTGTTTTGTTGTGCTAGTCTTTGGGAATATCGCAAAATGCCTCACATCCAAAGAATCTCAAATGTGCATATGAAGGAGGCTAACCAAACCATACCTTCTCTACAATTGTACCATGACGAGTTGTGCATGGATGTTGGAGGTTAAAGGCCACATGTGCCTTACTGCCTACATTGACTTATATATTGCATTCATCACTATCACTTTATTCTTTATTTTTTAGTGGGAATTCTCTCATTGTAATGCTAATCAGAGTAGTACTTTGCCGCCCCGCTCCTCCTTAGCCACTCCATAACAAGTCTCTCTCATTTGCTAGCAAAAACCTTCGAGTTGGGATGGAATGTAAAGAGTGAGATCGCATGGGAACCACGAGTAAATACCACTGGATGTTATGGGGATACTTTGAGATTCTATTTGGATTGGATAGAACCCATTTAGCTCAATTTTAGTAGGGTTTATTACTATAGTACAGTTTGGATAGCAAGCATGCAATAGTAAAGCTTTATGCTTTGAATGCCTACAAGTGCTTTCAAGGTTCCACATGCTTATATGGATGCTTGGCATTAATGTATATGGATATGCTTACAATGTGCTTTGAGCTTCATATGTGAGCTTTGTTGGATGTGTTTGGGCATTGGGCATTTGCTTCAGTGGTTCCTCACTCTATTGGATATATATGCTCTAGAATGTACTTATCATGTAACTTGGTTTCCTAGATGTTATAAGCATTATGTATTGAGCTTTGCTTGGCTCTTGGATATCCTAGATTCCCTTCTAGTGGGAGACACTTGTACTTTGCTTATAGAGCTTGGTTCTTTAGAGACAGTGGAAGTCTTTTGCTTATGTACATGCTCAAGTGTTCTATGCGTATACTATTCTTGCAGATAATGACTCTTATGGGTTGATTTGCTTTTGAGCACTTGGATACCATTGTTAGTGGGTTGTCAGTGGTGGACACGCATTGGTTGTATGCATCTATGTATTTGACATCCTCTATGTTTTGATAGTTATTGGTACCTAGTTGCTACACTACTAGTTGTATTTTATGTATCTCGATTACTACTTGAATATTCCTAGCAATGGGAGCTTATTGCATTGGTCATTTGCGTACATATGTCAGGTTACTTATTATAGTTTTTACAGACAAGAATGCTAAATACTACTTATTATAAGTAGTTTCTTTGAGCATAGACTCCTTGTTTGAGCACTCTAGTGCCGACTATTTATAGATAGCTATATACTCTTTTGTTCCCCATCTCTTGCCCTCCCTTTTGGCTTAATTTTGGGACTATTTTACTGTATTTATAGCAACTCGTACTCTTGTACTTTGCAATCATTTGTAGACATAATGACAAGTACTTCCAGTGCATCAAATAATAGTGCTATTTTCAACATTATAGCAAATATGGTAGGTATTGGTCCTCTTTGACATATCACTATTAAGGGTAGTAGGGTAACATATTAGGCCTGTCAAGATTGTGGGAGAGAAGGAAGGAGTCTCACTTGTAGCTTTCTTGCTTGCACAATGGGGGAATACACACAAGGGTGGAGGCTGAAAACAGTTTTCCTCTTCTTAGTTGTGTAAGCCAAAAGAACTCTCATACAAAGAAATAGAAGAACCCTATATATGGGTCTAAAACCAAAGACAACTAACTAAGGTGGCATACTAACTGAGCCACGAAGTAGAGTAGATAAGGATAGCTGTCGTCTAGCTATTATTCATGGGCGGTGTACCAACCGCATCTGCAACTGACACGTCGGTGACATAAATGCACAACGATCACCCTGGCATATCACGAGTGGAGCTCGATATCTCAACACTCCCCCTCGAGCTCAATCCCAATTCCTGCACACCAAACAAGTCTCTGAACTTGCGCAGCTTCTCTGCGCCCAATGCCTTCGTGAATATGTCAGCTACCTGATCCTCTATGCTGACATAAACTAGATCAATAAGACCTAGTAAAACCCTCTCTCGCACATAGTGATAATGCACCTCAATGTGCTTTGTTCTAGCATGATAGACTGGGTTATTTGCCAAGTGTATACTGCTCATGTTGTCACAATAAATGACAACTGGCCCATCTGTAGACTGATGCATATCATAAAGTAGCTTATGCAACCAAGCTACCTCACATGCAGTCATTGCTGCGCCCCTGTACTCAGCCTCTGTGCTGGATAAGGCAACTGTAGGCTGTTTCTTGCTGCTCCAAGTGACTGCAACACTCCCAAAAGAGAACACATATCCACTGGTAGATCGTCTATCAGAAATGCTACCATCCCAATCAGCATCAGTGTATCCATGCAACTGTATCTGAACCCCAGTCTCATAAAATAGTCCATACTGCAATGTGGACTTCACATACCTGAGTATGCATCTAACCGCATCCAAATGCGGTTTCCTTGGAGCCTGCATAAAGTGACTTACCAATCCAACAGCATAGCTCAAATATGGCCTGGTAATAGTCATATAAATCAAACTTCCTACTATGTGTCTGTACATAGTAGGGTCTTCCAGAAGCTTACCTGCATCTGCGCTCAGCTTCACATTCTGCTCCAAAGGAACTGAAATAGGCTTACAGCCTGTCATCCCATATTTGGACAGCATGTCCAATCCATACTGCCTCTGCAAGAGCTGTATCCCACTTGGTGATCTAATCACCTCAATGCCCAAGAAATAATGCAGCTCTCCCAAATCCTTCATCTCAAACTTATGCTTCAATAGCATTTTCACATGAAGGATATCTTCATCACTGTCACCTGTCATCATCAAATCATCAACATAAATGACAAGTAGCATAATACCTTTCTCTGTTTTTCTCACATAAAGTGAGAAATCTGCCTTGGAAATCTGAAAGCCAATAGTGATAAGATACTGTCCTATCTTGTCAGACCATGCTTTAGGTGCTTGCTTCAAGCCATACAAAGCTTTCTTCAACCTGCAAACAAACTCAGGATGAACAACATGCACATAACTTGGTGGCTGCTCCATATAGACCTCTTCTTGCAAATCACCATGCAAGAAGGCATTCTTTACATCCATCTGATGTAAAGACCATCCCTTTGATGCAGCCATAGCAATGACTACTCTTATGGTTGCCATCCTTGCAACCGGACTGAATGTTTCTTCATAGTCAATGCCATATGTTTGTGCATACCCCTTGACTACTAATCTTGCCTTGTATCTGTTCACAGAACCATCTGCATTGTGCTTCACCTTATAAACCCACTTACAGCCAATTGCATTCTTACCTTTAGGCAAAGGTACCAATTCCCATGTAGCATTTCCTTCCAAGGCATCCATTTCTTCATCCATGGCTTTCTCCCATTTTTCTTTTCCCATGGCTTGCTCAAAAGAATTGGGTTCTGGTTCCTGTATCACTTTGACCATATATGCATAGTTAATGGCTGTAAATCCATCATATTTCAGCCTATCCACAGGATACGTAGCTCTGGTAGACCTGCGCAAAGTAGGTTCACTCCCAGGTGCTCTCAAAACATCTCTGGTCTTCCTTACTCCAGGTGCAGCAATAGAAGGAATACCCAACTCATCATCAATGCTCTGTTCTGAGCCACTCGATTCACATCCACATAAGAGTGACCTGCATTCACATCAAACATGGGCTGATCAACCTTCTCTTTTCCTTTTCGTGATACCTGCATACCACTATCTGCATTGCTTTGAGAAGATTCTCCTGATCTCAATCTGCCTGTCCATGGCGAAGAATGTGAACCACTGCTAGAGGACGCTCCAGGTCCACTAATATTTTGTGACTGCTGCTGTGAATTCTGTGCAGCATTACCATTTTGTGCATCTACATCATCAATCACATTTACTGGTTTATACCAGCTACTCATCTCATCAAAAACAACATCTCTGCTCACTGTAAACTTACGAGTAGAAGGGTTATAGCATCTATACCCTTTCTGCTGCAAAAAGTAACCAATAAAGATGCACTTCTCAGCTTTTGGATCCAACTTGGATCTCTCATCTAGCACATGTACATGGCAATGCAACCAAAAATTTTCAAATGAGAAATATCTGGTTTCCTACCAGTATACCTCTCCTCTGGAGTCATCCCATGTATTGCTGCAGTGGGAGTCATGTTCATTATGTAGACTGCTGTAGCAACTGCTTCAGCCCAATAAAAATCTGGCAGGTCTTTTTCATTGAGCATGGCACGAGATACCTCTCCAATATGCATGTTTTTCCTTTCTGCAATTCCATTTTGTTGTGGGGTATGACTACATGAATATTGCTGCTTTATGCCATGCTCCTGCAGGAACCTTGCAAACTCATTTGAGAGATACTCTCCCCCTCCATCTGACCTTAGGCATTTTTTTTGCAGGCCTGTTTCTTTTTCAACCATAGCTTTAAGAGTTTTGAAATGCCCAAAAACTTCACTTTTCTTTTTCATAAAATATACCCAAACTTTTCTGCTATAGTCATCAATAAAAGTGACAAAATAATGACAGCCTCCAAGAGATGCAGCTTTAGTAGTCCACACATCAGAGTGGATTAATTCCAATGGCTTCTTACTCTCTTGAACATGTCTAGGAAATGGTTTCCTTGCCTGTTTTCCAAACTGACAGGCTTCACATACCTTATGCATTTCTGCAACCTTGAATCTAGGCAATCCTGCAACAATATTTTGGGCCTGCATTGATTTAAGTCGCTGTACATTAACATGACCAATGCGTTTATGCCAGATATCAATATATGCAACTACACCGGTCCCATGTGCAAACATTGCTGCACTCAATTCAGACATGTCTGCATCCAACGTAAACATTCTGCCCTTCTTCTTTCCTTTTGCTATCAAGCGACCTTTATTTTTCATATCCTCAACAAAGCATCCATGAGGATTAAATCTGACCTGCAAGCCCTGCTCAACCATTTGACCAACAGAAACCAGATTCTTGGTGATATTCGGGACATGAAATACATCGGACAGGTATTTCTTTTTCCCATCCTGCATAGACATGGGAATTTTTCCAATCTGCACAATAGGATGTGCAGTATCATCACCACTCTCCACAAATCCTGGTTTTTCCATTTTCCTTGCATCCTCCATCCATTCTGCATGACCTGTCATGTGGTTTGATGCACCTGAGTCAACATACCACACATCGTTGCTTTCTTCTGCACTTGTCACAGAATTGTTCATGTGCTGCACCATAAACAAATGCTCATTTCTGTCATCACCCTGTCTACTAGAAGATGCATAATTCCCTTGTTGCAATTTCCCATTCATGATGTCATTCTGCTTTTTATAGCAGTCTTTAGCCATATGACCCATTTTACCACAGTAGTAGCATTCAACATTACTGTTTGCATTTTGGCCTCTTTGCCATCCACCACGACCTCTTTGGCTCCCCCTGCCTCTAGAGTTACCACGTCCTCCTCCATAGGATTGGTTTTCTTGAGTTTATTGCATATTCTGATTTCTACCACGGCCTCCAAATCGGCCTCCTCTACCTCTGCCTCTACCTCTTCCAGCATTTGAGTAGAAGACAGCTTCTTTTGAAGTTCCTCCTGAAGAAGATGCACCACCATTTCTCTGCTCCTCAGAAATTAGAAGAGCAATGAACCCCTCAAAATCAGGAAATCTTTCACGAACTGAAATGGATGTTCGAAACTATGCATAATCCTTTCCTAGACCATTCAAGGTCACAGAAACTAAATCATCATCTTCCACTGGCGACCTAATGGAAGCAAGTGCATCTGCAATCTTCTTCACCTTCATGTGGTAGTCATTGATGCTCATATTTTCTCTTTGCACATTATGCAACTCTTGCTTGAGCTGCATTTTCCTGGCTTGAGTATTTGTGCTATACATTTTTGACAAAGTATCCCATGCCTCCTTTGGCGTACTTGCATCCTGAATATGCACAATCATAGAGTCTGAAATACTGATAGACAGCCAGTACATAACTTTCCTGTCTCTCTCATGCCATGCTTTGAATGCCTGCATTTGCTGTTGATTGGAAACATCAGAAAGAACTAGTTCTTCTTCATTTCCTGCAACAAATTCCCAATATCCTTTTCCCATAAGGAAATTTGTCATTCTAAACTTCCATGCCTGGAAGTTGTGCTTGTTAAGCTTTTCAGTTACAATTTGTGAAAGAGAATCAGATGCCATTACAGAACACTGCAAAAAATTCTGTCACTGCAAAAAACTCAGCTTCACCCTCACAAGGGCAAATCTGCAAAACTGGCGAAAGTGGTATTTGACCACACAGTCACTTCCTAGTGACGATTTTGCATAAACAGGAACCAAGGATGATTCTGAAACTCCCAATGTCTCTGCGCACAAGCATACGATGCAATTTCTACAGTAACTTTTCACCGACCTGTAGAAGAGTGGTCGCACAGCATAAAACAGGGCCTTTTCCTGAGTGCGTGCAGAAAACTTCCGCCTCCAAAACAGGCCCCGAAATGGCCTCAAACCAAAAAAACAGGGTTGCCAAGGGCTAAAGCCTTTTCCCGCAGCATATACTGCCCTCTTGCTTCACCGCAAAGGGCGTCTCAACCTGAGACAATGCACTCCTGCACTTTCCGACTGTGCTACCTACAGAGATCTGCTCCCAAAACAGAAAATGAAAGCAACACTGCTCCTCTTACCAGAACACCACGAGCTTGGCTTGCTTTCTTGAGCTCCTTACCACAAACAAGGCTCTGATACCATATCAAGATTGTGGGAGAGAAGGAAGGAGTCTCACTTGTAGCTTTCTTGCTTGCACAATGGGGGAATACACACAAGGGTGGAGGCTGAAAACAGTTTTCCTCTTCTTAGTTGTGTAAGCCAAAAGAACTCTCATACAAAGAAATAGAATAACCCTATATATGGGTCTCAAACCAAAGACAACTAACTAAGGTGGCATACTAACTGAGCCACGAAGTAGAGTAGATAAGGATAGCTGTCGTCTAGCTATTATTCATGGGCAGTGTACCAATCGCATCTGCAACTGACACGTCGGTGACATAAATGCACAACAGTCACCCTGGCATATCACGAGTGGAGCTCGATATCTCAACAAGGCCCTCGTGCTATGACATGCATAATGAGAAAGGCAAGGGAAAAGTGCAAGAAAATGCTAACTCCATTGAGATTGTGCATAAGTCTAGTGTGAAGATAGAGGAGATATATGAGGATATAAGGGTTTGCCAATATTGCAAGCATTCAAGAGAGAGTTTATGGTGATAATGGCATCCAAGGGGAAAGGTTGATGAGTTTCTCCTAGTCACCACTAAAGAGGGAGGGTGGGTTGGATAGTTGGGATGGGGGACATCAAAGGAATGGAAGCTAGGGCAGCTCATCAAGAATCAAGGAGGAATTGTAAGTGGATGAGTTAGTAGTATACACACTATTGTTGATGTGGTTGTAGGACATTGTCAAGACACTACATGTCTAAAGTGTGAAAACAAGCAAATTTTTCAATGTTATAGGATTTTGGTTTGCATGCCTTTGGGGTGAGTTATTCAGTACTTTCTGTGATTTATCAAGAGTAAGTCAATATATAACATGGTGTAAAGTACCAATTCATATGACAAACATGTAAGTGGCCAAAATTAAGTGTCATATACCATTACTGGTGTGCTGAAACTTATTTTGAGTGGTACGAGTCTTCCAAGTCAAAAAATATCAAAAAGTGATTCTTTACAAAAAACCAAGATTTTTTAACTATGCCAACAGGATTTGCGAGCTTGTTGACCAGGATTGTTCCCTTCGATTTGAGTACCTTGTTGAACCCATTTTGAGTTTGTATGAAAAAATTATGGTTGAACTAAGTTGCAGCCAAGCATAGAAGAAAAGAATTTTAGGAAATGCGCTTTAAAAACACCAAGAGTTTGGAAGGCAAAAAGCATGAAAAGTAACAGTGAAAACAAGTTTGAGCTGCTATAAATGGTTATAAATAGAGATTTGGGACATTGCTACAAGCCTGGACAAATAAACAAGTGATTTACTATTGTTGTGATTAAAAGGGCTAAAGTAAAAGACAAGTGATTCTACCTCTTTATGGGTGCCTTTAGCCTAGAAAGGCCTGCCTGTAAGAGGTTATTTTTGGGACAAAGTTGAAGATATCTTCTACTATAGATGAGGACGAAAGTCTTTATGTAGCTATAATTGAATAGATCTCCCATGGTTTTGCTAAAGAAAGAGGGTTGAAGTAGTTTAGGGTTGTTCTATGCATGTTTGGGCTATTTTGGCAGCGTGTTTTGTAGTGTTTTTAAGTATTTCCTTTGTATTTGCTATTGTAATTTTTTCTAAGCTAAGAGAGTGGCTGAGCTATCGTCTTAGACAAAGTTTTCCTAACCTGTTGTCTTACGCATAGTGTATTTGACTTGAAGGGATTTATTGCAGTTGTACATAGCATTGAGTCCTCTTTCAAGATTAATTGGCAAAAGTTTCAAAGAGTAATATAGTTTCTTGATGGGTTTATCTATTTCTTATATTCTATAGTATATTCAAGAGTTCTTATTCCAGTATTCCTTTCTTCAATGTATCTTCTCTTTTCCTTAATCTTTGTGAATTTAGGCATAGAACTTTCCAACCCTTAACATTTGGTGAACATGACATGAAAGGCCTACATTAGAGTCCATAAGATAGGAGAACCGACTAAAAATGAAGTTGTTGTCAATATAATTAATATGAGATATTTCACGAGGACTTAGGAATTGATAAAACATGAAGAGGATGTTATTAGGGCTTTGCAAGAAGTGATTATAGAGATGAACAAGTTTGATGGAAAAAATATTTTAGGTTTTCTTTGCTCCTATGCGAAGTAGCTAGAGGTGACAAGTGTTCCAGCAAATGATATACTAAGATATTTTACTAGGGTTGTTTCTTATCAAATTCGAGGCTACATAGAGTCCATCTACATAGATTATGGAAATACATGGGTTGATTTCAAGGGAGCCCTAACATAGGAGTATTTCATAGAGGGTGTAGATAAAGTAACCAAGTGAACTTTCCTAGTGTGGGTTCATAAACCTGTAAAGTGTAACAAGTGGGATATACATTGACTAGGGTTTAGACATCCCGTCACACTGACCGAGGTATTTAAGGTGTAAGAGCCCTAGATTAGGGCAACCAGTTATTATCAAGATCCTACTCTTCACCTTCATCTCCAGCTTCCATGGCTTCGTCCTTCCTTTTCTCCTCTTTTCTCTCTTTCTCTCTCTTCTCCTAGTCTTCTTCCTTCTTCTTCTTGCTCTCTTTCTTTCTCCTCGGCTCTTTTTCTCTCTCCTCTCAGCTTCTTTCATTACATAAAGGGCATGTCTATTTCAAAGTTACAGAGAGAGTTTGACATGAAGTTTGATATATTTGACAAAATGAAATAATTATATTTGCTTACAAGAAAGTTCGTTTGTTTTTACATGTAGCAAATACATTGTTGTAGCTAGAGATAAAGAAGCTATTAGAGGATGATACTACAAAGTAGGGCATAAAGAAGTTTGACTGGAAATATGTGTAGGATGTTGTATCTAATCTACTGTGAAGAGACAAAGAAGAAGAAAGCTATCGTTCATGCCTAGGCCTATGCCTGATCAATCATGGGCCTTAGAGCTAGTGAATTAGATAGCCACCTCGCATGCTTTCTATAATTTCTTCAAAAGACAATGCCATCAATTTATAAAAAATATGTGGGTCTTACATATCAATCTTACTAAGTTTGAAGAAAGGGAAAGCGTCTACTTTAAAGACCTCGCCTAGAGAAGATTTTGTATGTCATTGTATATGATATGATAGTACAAAGCATGATCACATAGAGTGCAAATCATATAGAAATGCTTTAAGAAATAATTTGATTTTTTGGAAAGATCGAAAGATTCATGTAAATGAAATTGGTATGCCCCTTCTTACAAACTTGGGGAAGGGAGGTATGTAGAAGATTCTTGAACATCTTGCAGTGCATAATGCATATGCAATCATAGATTATGTTACTTATGGACTACAAATAGAAAGATCTCCACTTTCCAATGTAAGTACAAAAGTAGAATTATAGACCCATACCATGCAGATTGCAAGTAAGGGTAAAGTACCAAAGACAAGCTTAAATGATGCAAGTTTGAGTATTAGATAGAAAGTTGGGTGAAATTCCACTATAGATCCCTATTCTGTCTATGCTTACTTAGTAAAGCAATAGAACACAGATGTAATAGTGGAAGATAAAAGAAAAAAAGATGAAGGGAACCCAAGGACTTTAAAGAGGGTTACTAGAGCGAATGGTAGGACAATCTATACCTCTTACTAGACCAGCAGGACATGAAAGATATATAAGAAGAAAGAGTAGAAAGAAAAGAAATAGGGAAAGCAACCAAGATATAAGTTTCTCTCTGACATGGAGATGACCACAGATCTTAAAATGGTTTTGGAAGACACAGTTATAAACAGCGAAGCCAAGTTTACATTAGGTGAAATCCTTGGAATAATAAAAATAGTGTTCCATGAAGAAATTATAGATATTATAAAAAGAAAATGACAATTTGTGGGTGAGCTGCTGACTTAGGCTATGATAGAAAATGAAGAAGAAATGGTATTACATGGCATACAATTGGTTTTTGAAGATGTGCAGATGTAAAGGCTACCTATGAAGAAGCAGAATTGCTTGTTGTAGACAATGGTAAACTAAACAATGTTGTAGAGAATACTTTAATATGCAATAGAAATACAAGAGATATACGACCTATGCTCTATATAGAGGATGAAATGGCTTCAAGAGTGATACCCAATAGTCATTAATCCAAGAATCATTGAACCCCTAATACCATAGAGAACATAGTGAAAGTTCAAGAGTTGGAAACTCCATGTGTTGCACTAATAGACCATGGTTTAGAGATGAATGTCATGGTGAAGTATAACGTGTCCACTCATCCACTTGTGGGACACGTCTTAGCAGCCCATCGGGAAGAGAGTCTAGAAAGCGCCGCCTGGCACTCGCAAAGAATGTCACAGGGTTTGTGATCTAGGTCTTCCCGAGTCTGCCCCGAGCGGAAGTATCCGGCAATTCCCACTTAGGACGACCTGAAGTCAGGGTTTCTTTCCTATCAGCAAAGTCTCTAGGAAGTATAGCGTTGAGCTCCAGATGAACCATTTTGGGTAGGAACAACTGAGTCAAAGTGGACTTATGCTGCACTTGGTTCATGGAGAATGGGAAATGAGAGGGATGCGAAGCTCAACCTCCCTGCCCATAAGGCATAGTCCCATTCCGTTCCCCTAAAACAGCATAAACCGAGGTTCTAACTCTACTGATGCTAGGTCTTCATAGTCTCGTTTCACGTCTTTTGAGAAAAGTTCCCAGCTAAGCGGGACCATCCTTCCGTAGGACAGACCCAAGTCACATCCACTGCACTTTCCTTGGTTTGCTTAGTTATCTAATTACCTACCACATTAGGTTTGGCATGCAAAAGTAGCTTCCTTAATTAATCAATTTAAACACAGGTTCCTTCACGTAACTTAGGCACTGACACAAAAACAAAGTCAAGCAAGTTCTTTTTTCAAATATCTGATCTCTATTTATCATAGTCTCGGAATACATCAAGTATCATGCCTGAAGGCTATCCCAGCAATCAACAGGATTGTTGCTCCAAGTTCTGTCCATAGTCTAGTACACAGGCCTCGCGATCCCATCTCGAGTCATGTCGGCCTCTTGTGCAGGATCCGGAGGCAAGGAATTTATAGCCAGAGCCTCCCCTAGCACCCAAGCATCCTCCCACTCCAAGCAGCACCCAGGAGAGACCTCTGCCGGTGGGTTCGATCGACATACCCGGCGCAGCTAACAACCCCCTTGGATAGGGCCAGGTAGACAGTCTGAGGTAACTGAACCTGCCTCTCCCTCTAGGCTTTTAACCTGAAGCATTAAGTGTTTTCCTTGAATTAGTTCCTTGATCAAAGAAGTTCAAACAATGTACCTAAGTGTACAATCACGACATTTCAAAGGTCATTTGTATAACCAACTTCTAAGGTGTGATTTCTTTTTCCCGGATGCTCCCAGCATCCAATCCTGGATCGTTCACGACTTGGCGAGATTCCAGGGGCTTGGCAAGCTAGGTTGCTTATTTCCCCTTTATCTTCGGGTTAGGGTTTGTACCCTGCTGACCCTAATTATCCTTTCCTTAGGTCTCCTTGTAAAATAGATCATGGACAACCCCGTCATCCTCAGTTGGTCAGCTTGCTGGTTATCTCCCTAGATTCACTGAAGTACCTATGTACCTTTATCTTTGATCTTAGTTGATCAAGATTGCCTATCCCTTTGACCATGGCTGGTCGAGATGGTTCTATTTAGAACAGTTCCTACTCCGACTTAAGTATAATCTTCTTAAGCCTTCTTAATAATGCTCACAAGCACTAAGCTCTTACCTATCCCTCTTGAAGTCACCAAGGACTTTGTCATGGGACTCATGGATCTCAGTCCCATTTGGTAAATTACAAACAATGTTGAATTTTCCCAACAACTCTAATGCACGCAACGTAAAGCCATGCTTTCATTTCAATGCTTACAATTTTGATATAATCCATACGATATTTTCTGCCACACATGCGAAGGTACTTTCTATGCATGCAATCTTAACATTATCCTCTATGTAATTATTTACACGATCAATGACCTTCTTGAATGATCTAACTTTATGTGATCATTGTATAAGCCTAGCTACACTTTAATCTTTTCAATAGGTTATTACACGTACCTTAGAATCCTTCTTGTGATACGGACATGCACTTTGTTTCTTTCAATGTCCTCTGAAATGCATTTTAAGCAAGAACTTGTGCAAGGAACAATGCACTTTATGCAGGAATTCTTGCAAGACGTTTTTGGTAATTTACAATGCAACTATCTAATCAATTTCACCTATTATCATGTCATCTTACAACGAAAATTATATTGCTCGTTACATACATCACAACGAAGTTCATGCCTAGGAAAAAACACATAATTAATGTGATGCATGTGAATATGATTTCTTGCCGTGATGATTACAACCTATGATTTAATAATAGAGCAACCTGGGTTTGGAGTGATGCGGTGATTCCAGTGGTATTGATGCCTGATAAACCGTTCGCGATTGAGGTGCCACCCTGTTTCGAACCTCCATCCACACTTGCAGGGTTTTCGGCCATCTTCATGGAACTACGCTTCGGGGCCATACTCGAAGACGCGTGAACGAGTGATAGACTTCTCACACTCTCCTATGCAAGATTCTCGCCGCCTCTCCTTGAGTGGAGAAAATAATGAAGGGGGACCGGAAATTCTTCTTCCTCCTCTTCTCTTCTTCTCCTCTCTCTCTCTTCTTCTTCTTCTTCTTCCTCCCTTCTTCTCCTCTTTCTCCCTCTTCTTCTTCTTCTTCTTTCTCTCTTCTTCTCCTTCTCTCTCTCCCTCTTCTTCTTCTTCTTCTTCTTTCTCTTCTTCTTCTTCTTCTTCTTCTCCTTCTTCTTCTTCTTATTCTCTTCTCCTCTCTCTCTATCTTCTTCTTCTTCTCTCTCTCTCTCTCTTCTTCTTCCTCTCTTCTTCTCCTTCTCTCTCTCCCTCTTCTTCTCTCTTCTTCTTCTTCTTCTTCTTCTTCTTCTTCTTCTCTCTCTCTCTCTCTCTCACGGCCAGGGGGGACGCTGTTCACGGAGCAGGGGAGGGTATTGCTGATGATGACGATCGCCACAGGGGAAGCACTGCTACTGTCGAAGATGGAGGGGGGGTGTGATGATGCACGCGACCAGGGAGGGGCTCTATTCGATGGGGGGGAGGGCTCCCTTATAATGTGGGGAGGGAGACAGTTGTTCACAGCCGCTACTCTCCACCTGGGGGGGCTGCGTGCCCCCCTCTCTACCTCTTATTCACTCTCTCTCTCTCTCCTCACCATGCAATCGTAGGGGGAGAGGGAGGGAGAGTAAAAAATTTTGAATAAATTTTAATATTTTTTAAGGGGGGTTCTTATGGGGAAAGGCACGGGGGGAGCACGAGGGGGAATATTACATCCTCTCCCCCTTAGAGGAATCGAGATGTCCTCATCTCGAGAAGACCTAGGGGTATTGTTGGTTGAGAGTATCTTCATCCATCCAGGTGGCATCCTCTTCGGGATAATCTTTCCACTGGATGAGGTATTCTCTCAAGGTCATTGATCTCAAATGCCTCTTCCTAACATCTAGGACTCTATCATGTCGTAGCTCAAGGACTCCTTTGCTAGGCATTACAATTTGCCAATCATCAAGTACATTGTTAACCGGTAGACGAACAAGGTGGAAAATCTGAAAAAGCTAAAGCAGAAGACAAAGGCGCACAAGAAAAAGCGCAAGTCAATACTTTTGTAAAAGAGCGCAAGCGCATCATGATTTAATTTAAGGAGCGTCGGGCTCTCACCCATGCAATTTGTAAATGTAGACAGGCAGTGGAAAGGAAGCTAGGAAGATAGAAAGACAATGGGAAAAAAGGCCTAGGCCACGGCCGGTCATTAAAAAAGGGGATGTGGGGATGACCGCCCAAAAGGGATTTAGGGTTTTGTATATAAAGTTGAAAAGTGAATGAGAAGCTCATTCTTGTGTGTGGCCAAAAGTGGCTCTCCTCTTCTTCTTCTTATTCTTCTTCTTGCTTGCTTGAGCTTGTGCTTGAGAGAGGGAGTGTGAGAGTGTGAGGGAGTGAGAGTGTGAGGGTGAGGGACCGGGGAGGAGAAGCTCTCCATCTTCCCCTCTCTTCTTCTCTTCTCTTCTCTTCTCTTGTCTTACTCACGGCTATAAAGCTGGTAGCATGGAGCTTGAGCTTGTTTGAAGCTTGCACTTGGATCATGGAGCTACCAAAGTGCGTGGGAGAGGAGGTAACTCGATCGGCGTGGAGGTAATCTCACTACACCCGTAGATATGGATGGCGCATCGGCCATGTGAGAGGTAGCCATTAGTGCTCGGCTTGGAACGCTTGAAACAATAAGCAGTCCGTGGGTCTTGGCAGTTGAGTGAAAGCTCCCACATTTTGGTTCCATTGCCGGGACCAACGAATTCAAGCCTTGAGCGCTTGCGCTCTTCGAATCGAGCATTGAAGTAGGGTTTTCCCCAAACCGGTGCTTGAGGTAGATAGGTAGGAAGCGATGGAGTTTGAAGAGGTATTCGGTCTCCTTAGCAAGTAGGTTTTTGTTGTTTTGGACTTGGGAAAGTATGATGGAGTAGTGTAGCTATTTTCCTTATGAGTTTTTCTTGCATTTAGAAATGATAGGAGCAAAACATTGGAGCAAACAATAGGGTTTTTTGTTGCTATATAACAGGCTAAAACAGGGAAAAGAATGCCAAAAAATGAAATTTTGGGTTAAATGTTTGTAAGGGCAGCAAGAGTAAGGTGACTGTAGGCCTGGGCAAGGTAATAAGGGGCCAGGAGTGGCAAGAAAGGCCACATTGTGCATTGCAGGGTTTCAGGAGAGCAGGAGAGAGGGAGAAAGCTTCATCACGTAGATCCGCTTCGATCTGGCCATCCGAAAGTTATTTGCCCAGCCTAGGTAATTCTACACCTTCCCCTACATGAGTAGGTTGAATCTGAAGCTGCTCGACCAGGGGGAAGGCCTCCAACGCATGGCAGGGTGAATTTCGTAAAGTCCGGCCAAAAAACACGCCACGCTCAGCGTGTCTGAGTGACGGTGATTCTAGGCCGAGTCCCTCAGATCGGGCCATTCGGCCCTCGGCCCACTACCACTCGGACCACTTGACTCGGCCCACTCAACTCAGACACCCACCGCTCGGCCCGTCCGAATTGATCATTCGGACCAACTTCGAAATTCAGCCTCGGCCCACCTGACTCGGCCCTCGGACAACCAGACTCGACCTGGTCGAATTTGACATTCGGACCAGACATTCGGTCCTTTCTACTCGGCCCGTGCAATTTGGACTTGTTGGGCCGAATTTAGATTTTTTTTCAAATTTTAACCTATAGACAGTGAAACTGATCGAGAGACCATCTAGAGCCGAAACCATATCATAGATCAATCACTGGGCTGAAACTTAGAGCAAATAGTTCAAAATTTGGCTATAAATGGTCCTTCAAATCACATATGGCATTTACTGTAACGGCCCTGTGGGATGGGGGGGACTGCCCCCTTGGACCCCCGCAGAGAGGGCTCTGCCCCCTCCACACCTGCCCCAAGTAGGTTGGAGAGAAAACGCGTGCCATGACAGGTCCTCCAAATTGGACCCTAGTGTAGTAATGGCTCTACATGAGCATGGATTCTCACTTGCAAAAGAGCAACCAAAAGTCCATACCCGAACAAAGACAAACAAAGACCCTAGAACCTCAATGGGCCAATCTAGCCAACAAGGGCAAAAAGGTCACACTACAAAAACATGTATGTGTTGCATTTAGACTGCATCTAGTCAAAGCGGAAAGCAACAACATCAAGTTACAACAGCGAGGATGACTAGATACGATAGTCATATCGATAGATGCACCTTGAATAGCACTGCACAGGCGATGCAAGTCATCAGTGGAGAATCCACATCTAGTTGTGCAGTTGGGGACTCAAGGGCATTTGTTAGAAGGCTTAAATTTATAAGCCAAGACCCGGAAGACGAAGACATGGTACTGCCTGCTTATCTTAGGGTCAAACTCACCGCGAAAAGAGAGCACCCTATCGATGCTATGATTGACGAAGGAGCATATTTTAATATCTTGACCTATGAAGCATGGACCCTACTAGGCCAACCAGAGCTCACACCGACTAATGCAACTCTTAGCCCTTATGGGGGACACCCATGAGCACTCATAGGGAAGTGCAAAATCCTTGCAACAATTGAAACTGAAAGCTTGCCTATCCTATTTCATGTTCCTCTAAATAGTGCTAATTGTGGCAAGGAAACCCTCCTAGAAAGACCCTTCAAAAGGGCAACCAAGTGTGAGGCTGACTATGTAGCACAGAGGATACACCTGACACTACCGGGTGTGAGGATAGTCACAACCTTTAGCAAGGGTGACCTCATCGAACCTCAAGGGAAAGGCAAGGAAGGTGCTTACATAACAGTCAAACCTACTAACGAGAGTAAGGACTTGTTGGAAGAATTGATACAAGCACAGGTTGAACAACGAGAACCAGCGAGTGAGGCCATGTTTGAAACAAGAAGGTCAGGAGACAATGTCAAGGACGGGCCTTGGACTTATAAATATCATAGAAGACCCCAAAAGAAGCCCAAGCCTTATAGACGAAGGCATCGATGGAGAGCCAATACAATGCCAAGATGGATATCCAAAGCATTGCTATGTGCTCAAGGGTATTATGCAGGTAGCCAATGGATTTGGGTACCAAAACCCCCTGCTAAACCACCTCTATCAGCTGAAGGCCAGATTGCATCAAAAGCAATGAAGCACAGGAGGAAATCTAAGAGAAACTCTAGATCTCGAGGCAAGAAACCAAACATGAGTGTTCAAAAGAAAGAGCCTCGGCCTAGCATGCTTAATAAGCAGATGTCATATGTAACCATTGAGCGTGCACAAAGACCACTAGTGCTCAAGGAGCTTTTGACTTCCCAAGAGGATAATGAGCACCAGAGGCACAATGCTACTCGTGAGAAGGCTGATTGCTCAACAAAGCAAATGGCACAATCATCTAATAGCCTCAAGCAAATCATTCAGCCAGTGCCAAGTCCACCTAAGAGTCCTAGATCTCCTATACCCTCTTTTTCCAAACGGACACAGGAAGCACAATAGTAGTCATCAAGGGCGGCTGCTCAATCCCAATCTCTATCTCCATCTAAGCTTCCAAATGTCCAAGAGGTGGGACATGACACCATCTGTAGCTCTCAACCGAAGGATATGCATGTGCAACCTAATGTGACTAGATCAACTCATGCTCAATCTACACAAGTGAATGCTCAAAGGGCAACAAAAGACACGACCACTTCTGATCACCCTAGGGACTTGACACTGCAATCTACTAGTAGTAGCCTGTAGCTACTACTACTTCCAACCAGGGATCACAATAGTCACAGAGCTTGGCCGTGACAATGCCCCTTGCGGAACGTGTCCTTAGTAGTTCACCTGTGGAGGAGGTACCACAACTAACATCCTTGACAACTCGAGCACTTCTAAAGCACCTAAAGCCTAGGCTTGAGACGAAACCTCTCAAAGATGTGGCCAAGGAGATGGCACATTTGACCACTCAACCTAGCAAGGCTGTCCAACGCCAAGGTGCAGCTACGTCCCATGAGGACACACTAGAGAAAGAGAATATTGAGGCCTAACCAAGCACATCAACAGTTGACCTAGTCCAGGGATCTAAGTCATTGAGAGATGCACCTTCATTGACCAAGAAAAAGAGGAGAAAACAGCGAAAATAACAGCAGTTATAGGTGGTTGTGGACCCCAAGAACATTGAGACCAAGAGCACTGGAGAGCTGAGAAATAAAGCATCGAGTCCATCCACCAATGAACCCTTTGATGTCTCTCCTAATAGCAGTGAAACCTCAAACACATCCGTGTGCTCTGAAAAATCAAAGCTACCGTTACCATCAACGGTTGCTTGCAACACTCAATCCACCGACAATAGAACTCGCATTGACCAATCAAGAGTAGATACAATGCTGTCACAACAGGGTGACAAATTTATACCAGTCACACCCAAGGAGAACCATGATGCAATAACAAAGCCTCAGGAGAAACATGGAAACCCCAAGAGCATAAGAAATCCTAGTGCCGACCAATCTTGCTCATTTAGGCCTGAGCCCTCAACTATGCTAAAGCCTAGGCAAACTCCTAGAACCTTGCATGAGATAGCAACTGAGCAAGCCCTTGTTGAACATAGAAGTGTTGTAGAATGCTTAACTAAGTTGGATGCTAAAATCAAGGTGTTCACACGTGTCTACGTCCTTGCGGACATGGGCACATTTCCTAAGGAGCAGCTTGGAGAATACTTGCCATTTTCCCTATCTTGGGAAGAGCAAGAACATCTTAACGAGCACTATGACAAGCTCCTGCATGAACTCATGCGACTCACCTCTGACGAGAAAGCCGACGAACTACGCTTAACTGTAACCTTCAATGATGTGCTCTGCCAACCAAATCTCTTAGAGATAGAGTAGCTAAAGTGGCAATCAGAGGGTCGAAGTCAATTTGAAAAACGTTGGTTTGAAAGCCGCGTTGTAATGGCTGAACTAGGAGCCCAGACTATGACAGTCTCAGAGGAGCGATTGGCCAAATGGCGGTCTCAAAGAGACTATGTGGCACCAACTTCCTTTCAAGTGTTGATTGCCATTCGGGGTACGGACTTAGCTAGAACTAGCCAAGAGAACACTCTGGCTGATAAGGTTCTCACTAAGGAGGAGCTACATGTTGCAAGTAGACTCGGACAAGGTACCATGATACTTGACGTTGCAAAATACCTGATGTTATTAAGAAGGCTACCACGAGTACTGGGTGCATGTGCCACACTCCGGTACAATCTAGAGTTCTACAATTGGTTTTTATACTCGTGAAGTGACATGGATTCGTAAATATGTATATAAGTAAACAATGACTTTTGTGACCTTGTATAGATAAGATCAACACACACAAGCAATGATAGTCAAGTGCAGGGAGAAAAGTTGGGTTTGACAGGCTGAGCTCCTCAGATCCTCCTCTCACCACACATTGAGAAGTCGTGTGACCATTCCTACCTACAAGAGGAGGGCATGCAGCTCTCATTATCGCCATATGAAGCTCTAACCAACATCTTTGATGGTGTAGATGGGGCACCATCCCTTTCTATACACATTTCCCCTTTTTCGGTCTATCCTTCTAGGGATGAGCCCTGCTCCACTCCATGACAACCAGTCCACGCAACTTAGCATAAGCCAAGATCTGCTAATGACTGGAGGCAAAACGAACATCATCATGGGGGCCATCCCTCTACAACAAACACTGCATGCCTCACCTCTCCCCTCCTCATCATATGCACTTGATAACCCACTGTATAAACCCTTCCATATGAATAGTTTTATCCTACCTCAAGGCCTAATCCTTGGTTCGCATTTTGCAGGTCCCCCTACAGTAGCCGACATGGAGCACCCATTGCAGTTGTCTTGCAAGGACGCTATCCACCGTCGAAGGGAGCATGTAGCAGAAGCTCCTCCGTCAAAATGCTACGTACCTACCCTTAAAAGGTATGCAAAGAAACGAGACCCCAAGCAACACTGCCCCAGATGTAGGCCAAAAAATCCCCAAGCTAGGGGAATAGAAGCTCAAGGGAGCACATGGGGCAAGGCAACACCGGTCGTGCAGGCTCCCACCAGATGCTCGGGCACTAGGTGCTCAAAAGAGGAGAGGGCAGCTTGAGACAAGCAGGAATTTGATGCATTTTTTAAAAGCATTCTGGAAACAGTTGCAGCTAGGGACTACACCATCCGGGTCGCAACTGACATCTTCCCTGCCCAACCTCACAGGAGCCCTACACCAACAGAATCTCAGTCACTCATCCACCTGGACTCGGCCCGCCTCGTAGAAATAGAGTAGCCCCATGTATAAAAGGCTTATCAAATGCTACCTGGCTATGACTTTTTGTCTTTAAATGGTTAAGTGCTGACATGTTCCCCAATTGTACAAACTTTTCATATTTGCGTTTAATATATTTCACGTCTTTAGCAAAAGAAAAAGCTAATCAAGCACAGGTGATAAGTATCTAAGTCAACACCATGGAATTCAGATAAGCGATGTCTCCTTGTGTTGCACTGATTTATTATAGTTGTAGCATGTGCCGTGCATGTACTCTCATGAAGTGACAAGTGGATGTAGGATGATGCAGGTGCGAAAGTGTTTAATACCCAAGACACCACAAGACCGCTAACCCCACGAAGAGCTGTGACAAAGCCACATTGTCAAAAGTGAAAATCACCCTTGCGAATGCCCACGTCGCATGGCCCAAAGCATGAGCTTAACAACTTCCTCTTTCCGGGTTACACTCTACGCCGGGCACTCACGACAGCTGTTACCCCAGTTGTACCAATATCGCACGTTCCAAAGAGGGTTGCAATATCTCAAGTGTATCTCCCCATCTCAACGACTGCTTCTCTAGCAACGAGGCTAGGGCACAATCATCACTGTAATACCCATTTCATGAGCCTTCAAAGCTTGATATTTCCAACCCATTGAAAGGCTAATAGCCTCAACATATTGCAATGGTTGTACTTAGGCTAGTCCAAAAAAAAAAGAGAGAAAAGCAAAGAAAAAGAAAAAGAAAAGAAAAGAAAAGAAAATAACGAAAAGATAAGAAGCACCCACGATCACAGCACAGCACCTAGGGGTCCTGAAATTAGGTACGTCCAGTGACCTCGGTCGGCTTACTCCGTCCCTAGTCTCCTAGCCCTTTAACATCACCCACAATTGTTCAGGGCACATCAAGGGCAGGACATACCTAGGGAGCTTGTCTCGCCTATGGTTAGACCTGTCACCCTGACCCATTCGCACGATTCCCTATTGCACTTTGCCTTAATACCATTGCAATCAATTGTGGTAAGCACCACACGAATGGCCATGAAAAGTACACCATCCTCATCAAGCAAGTCCAATAGCTCCCAGCTACCAAAAGTGTGGTGTCCTTGTGTTCAATCATGCTACGTCATGTAGTCACAATGCAAAGGCTATCTCATACACCTTCACGTGTACTTCTTCTTAACATGGACAACTTTGCTTCATCCACACATTGTTACGAGAAACCAGCCCGCGGTCTTCTAACTACGTAATATCTAAGTATCCACTAGCACTCATATAATATCTGCACCAAAATATATACACAGTTTGGGTCCTCAAGTGTAGGACAATACTCTCAGCTTGCTTAGAGTTCGACCTGTCTCCCAAACTAATTGAACTATGTCTTGTGCACGATAGAGAAGACTAGCACTACCCCTAGGGAGAGACCACCTATGAGAGGTTTTCAATTGCAGGTATTGAAGACTCTAACGAAAGTGTCATTAGCTCTTCATCGACACCCAACTCTGAATTCTTATCCTTTATCATCCTGCAAGCCCGCCAAGAATCGTCATGTGTAGAATCCCCAACAAACCAACACTTGTGCTGGCCATCAATGCAATCCCCAACAAAGAGCAGCCCTACCACCAACTCCAACAACCCTACCACTAGCCACTTAGGCCACCAACGTGCCCCCAATGACCTTCCTCCACACCACCACCAACACTCCTCCACGGCAAACATCGATGTCCCTTCCACCCACGTCTTCAGTGCATGCCAAAGCCTGCTACCTACGATGGTGAGTGCCATGGAACTGGCACTCATCTAGGAGGGGGTAATATTAACCGGTAGACGAACAAGGTGGAAAATCTGGAAAAGCTAAAGCAGAAAACAAAGGCGCACAAGGAAAAGCGCAATTCAATACTTTTGTAAAAGAGCGCAAGCGCATCATGATTTAATTTAAGGAGCGTTGGGCTCTCACCCGTGCAATTTGTAAATGTAGACAGGTGGTGGAAAGGAAGCTAGGAAGATAGAAAGACAATGGGAAAAAGGGCCTAGGCCACGACCGGCCATGTAAAAAAGGGGATAAGGGGATGACCGCCCAAAAGGGATTTAGGGTTTTGTATATAAAGTTGAAAAGTGAATGAGAAGCTCATTCTTGTGTGTAGCCAAAAGTGGCTCTCCTCTTCTTCTTCTTATTCTTCTTCTTGCTTGCTTGAGCTTGTGCTTGAGAGAGGGAGTGTGAGAGTGTGAGGGAGTGAGCGTGTGAGGGTGAGGGTGAGGGACCGGGGAGGAGAAGCTCTCCATCTTCCCCTCTCTTCTTCTCTTCTCTTCTCTTCTCTTCTCTTCTCTTCTCTTCTCTTCTCTTCTCTTGCTCGCGGCTATGGAGCTTGGAGCGTGGAGCTTGAGGATGGAGCTTGCTTGAAGCTTGCACTTGGATCGTGGAGCTATCGGAGTGCGCAGGAGAGGAGGTAACTCAATCGGCGTGGAGGTAAGCTCACTACACCCGTAGATATGGATGGCGTGTCGGCCATGTGAGAGGTAGCCATTAGTGCTCAGCTTGGAACGCTTGAAACAATAACCAGTCCGTGGGTCTTGGCGGTTGAGTGAAAGCTCCCACATTCATGATTCAGATTAGGTAGGTATTTTTCAATAGGCTAACGTGGAATACATTATGAATCTTTAGGGTTGTGGGTAGCTGAAGTCTGTAAGCATTAGGCCCTAGGCACTTGGTGATCTTATAAGGTCCACAATACCTCGGACTTAGCTTCTTGTACTCTCCCAAGGACAGTGAGCTCTTTTTAGGATGTACACGGATGAAGACCATATCACCTTCGACGAAGGATCTGTCTTGCCGTTTCAAGTCAGCGTAAGCTTTTCTATCTATCCTTGGTAGCTTGGATGTCTTGTCTTATTGATTTGATTTGATCATCCATGTCTTCCAGCATCTGTCTAAAAGCTTCTACCCTTAAAGTTGGATCCAAGAAGTTCAAAGGGATACGACAATCATGCCCATACAATGCTTGGAAAGGGGTCATCTGAATACTCTGTTAGTGAGAAGCATTGTAGGCAAACTCAACCAATGGTAAGTATTGAATCCACTTTTTGGGTTTGCGATAGCAGTATGCCCTAAGCATATCTTCAATGACTTGATTGACTCGTTCTGTTTGACCATCAGTTTGGGGATGGTAAGCTATACTGAAACAGAGTTAAGTTCCAATAGCCTCAAAGATAGCCCTCCAAAAGTGTGATGTGAAGAGAGAGTCATGATCACTAATGATTCTTCTGGGTAACCCATGAAGTTTGAATATTTCCTTGATGAATAATCTTGTAATGTCTGAAGCTTTATAGTTTGTCTTGATAGGGATGAGATGTGCGACCTTGGTGAGCATATCTACTATAACCATAATAGAGTTATATCCTCCCTGAACTTGGGGTAAGCCAACAATGAAGTCCATACTAATAAACTCCCATTTCATTTAGGGAATGTCAAGTGGTTGCAATTTCCCAGGCATTTTAACATGTTCTGCCTTAATGCGTTGGCAAGACAAACATTCCATGATATATTTGAGTGTGTCTCCCTTGAGCCTTTCCCAATAATAGCTCTTTCTAATCGCATTAAGGGTCTTGGCATAACCAGGATGTCCTGAGAAAGGGGAGTCATGGGCTTCCCAAAGTATCTTCTGCTTGAGAGTTTGGCTTGCAGGGATACATAATCTTGTCCTAAAGTAGACAAGTCCACTATTGATGGAGAATTCTTGATACTTCGTCTTTAGCTTCGGGTCTTGATCCTTGATGGGGATCTCCCTTAGCATTTTCTGATAGACTGGGTCTTGATATGTCCCTTCTTTTGCTAGCTCAAGAATCGGGTTATTTGGCATTGATACCTTTGTGGCTAGAGACCTTGTTGTTGATGGATCTTGCAAAATGAGAGAATTTAGAAATGCCCTGCGATTGAGTGTGTCGACAACCACATTCTCTTTTCCAGGCCTATATTTGATTTCAAAATCATATTCTTCCAGCACTTTGATCCATCGACGTTGCCTCATATTGAGCTCATTCTGAGTGAAAATCCATTTAAGACTCTTGTGGTCCATTACTAAGGAAAATTTGCTACCTAGCAAGTAATGTCTCCAAAGTTTGAGAGCATGGATGACAGCCAATAGCTCCAAGTCGTGGATAGCATAATTCCTTTCATGGCTTTTCAATTTTCTTGAAGAATATGCTACGGGATGACCTTCTTACATAAGTAGACATCCTAAAGCAAGTGCGCTAGCGTCAATTACCACTTCAAACTCCTTACTAAGATCAAAAAGTTTCAGGATGGGTGCTAATACTAAGCTTTGCTTTAGTTTGTCAAAGCTGGTCTGTTCAGCAGGTGACCATACAATTGCTACTTGCTTCTTTAGTAGATCAGTCAGAGGTGCTGCAATCAAAGCATAATCTTTGATGAAAATTATGTACCACCCTGTCAACCCAAGAAAACTATGTATTTCTTTGACAGAAGTTGGTGTTGGCCATTCCAGAACGTCTTCGATCTTAGCTGGATATACTGAAATTCCTTCTGCTGATACAATGAATCCCAGATATTCAATCTGTCACTTGAAAAATGCGCACTTCTTCTTCTTGGCATAAAGCTTGTGTGCTCTCATTGTTTCAAGAACAATGCAAAACTGGGGTTCATGATCCTTTTCCTGTTTTGAGTAGACTAGGATATCGTCAAAGAAGACAAGTACAAAGTCATCAAGATAGGGCCTAAAGATATCCTGCATTAACCTATTGAAGGTAGCAGGAGCATTCGTCAGCCCGAATGACATCACTAGGAATTCGAAGTGTCGATACCTTGTACTGAATGCAGTCTTTGGGATACCTTCTTCCTTGATCCTTATCTGATAATATCCAGATCTGAGATCTATCTTTGAGAATATTTTCGCCCCTTAAAGATGGTCAAGTAATTCATCTATTCTTGGAATGGGGTATTTATTTTTTATGGTTGCCTGATTCAACCCTCTATAGTCAATGCATAGGCGAAGCGTTCCATCTTTCTTCTTTTGGAACAGCACTAAAGCTCCCCATGGTGAGCTGCTAGGACGGATGTAGCCTTGATCTAACAGTTGCTTGAGTTGCTCTTTCAGTTCAATAGCTTCCGGGATGGACATCTTATATGGCCTCTTTGTGATCGGTGCAACTCCTGGCACAAGTTTGATTTCGTGGTCGACTTCCCTTTGAGGAGGAAGTTCTGTCAGATCTTCAAGAAATACGTCTGCGTATTCCTTTAACCATGAAGGTTCTTCTCCAGATTCCTTATTCTGATCTAGCTTATTCAGTTTAATCAGATAGACAGGTAGGCCCTTTTGAACACCTTTTATTATCTATATTGCTTTTGCCAACTGTATTTTTGGCTTACCAACCTCACCTTGAGTCGTGACTAGTTCCCCTTCAGAATTGCGGAAGGAGACTTGGCCCTTCCCACAGTGGATGTGGGCATCATTGGGCATTAGCCAATCCATTCCAAGTAAACATTCGTGGGACACCTAGGTTCATTACCCTGAACCTCACAGAAGTTGGCTTCCCACCCAGTAGGAATTTCACCTTAGCAGTTTGCCTAATGCAAGTGACCTCACGACCATTTGCTAATTCCACAAGTAAAGTAGGTGCATCTGTTGTGGTTATCCCTAATCTTTTTGCACAGATTAGTGAAATGAAGGAATGTGTACTGCCATAGTCAATCAGGGTTTTGAAGCTTTTACCTTGATATTCTGATGGAGTTTGAATCACCGAGAATTGGCGATTTGGACCCTTATTGTGAAGAGTGGCATGAACCGTTGCCCGCTCCATGTCAGCATCCATGGATGGATCTTCTTCATTGTCCAACTCCTTGTTGGAAATACTGGAGGTTCTCTCTCTAGCCATAATGGTGGTTCCTTGGCCATGAGTGGCTCTATTTTGACCTTGGAATTGCCCTTGGCGATGCCCTCTACCAAGCTTGGGACACTCCCTCTTGAAGTGTCCGGGCTCGTTGCAATGGAAGCAATGTGGGTTGCGATCATTGCTTTGTGTTGGAACAAAGTTGTTGACAACATTGGCCCTAGCTTTCTTTCTTTGGCCTTGATTCTGACCCTGTGCTCTCTTAGTCTGAGCCTTAAACATACCCCTATTCTGATCTTTGTAAGGCCAAATCCTGTTGTTCCTTGGTTTGGTCTACACCTCTTGTATTATCGGAGCAGCTCGAATGAGTGTGTCTTGTAGGTCCGTTGGGCGCATTGATTCCAATCGAGTGTTTATGGGTGGATTCAACCCAACACAGAATTTTGACCCCTGTTGTGTCGTATCCATTGGGGGTGCATACTTTAGGAGTGAAACGAACTTCAAATAATATGCTTCAAGGGATAATCCTAGCTACTTCAAGTCATAGAATTCATTCATCTTTTGTGTGCGGTAGGCAAGTGGAAGATACCTCCCTCGGATAGCTTCCTTAAGCTTATCCCAAGTGACTATCCCCTCCGAGATCGCTTGGTCTCTGCACCGCTGTTTCCACCAAGTCTCGCTTTGCCTGTAAGCTTAAGTTTGGCAAGCATGGCTTGGTTAGCAGGTGCAGTTCTTGCTGCCTCAAAATAGTCCTCCATGGACTCAATCCAAATCTCGGTGTTGGCTTGAACAATCCTTCCCTTGCCATCAAACTCGGATGGCTTAATTTGTTTGAGAAGGAACTTCTTCTCTTGAACCATAGCTGGACTTAGTGCAGGAGTCAGATTTGGAACCTGCGCTTAGGGTTGCGTAGGACAATAAGATTCTTTATGTTAACATCTTATCGTACGCTCCCATATTACGTTAATACGACTAGCACAGCTTTTAGCCAAGTGATTTAATCACTTAACACCTTAGCTAACATTTACGATCAAGATAAAAAGTCTTATTTATTCATGAAGGCATAACCCTTTGAGTACATTTATTTTGGATAAGTAGGACAGGCCGATTGATACATCAGTTTGGGGAAAATAGGATTGTGTTACAATCGGCTACAGAGACAAAATAATAATATGGAGTAGGGTCATGGATTTTCAAGAAATCGTAAGTCATAGGAAGCTTGGGGTATCCCTTTCTTTGATACCCATTCTTCTCATACCGCCCTAACACTTTGATTCTATCGGCAGAGATCACCCGGGTCACTTCTTCGTAGATATACTTGTTTTGCTTGACTTGCTATCCACTAACGTACAAAGTTTCATTAACGCGAGCTCTGACAAAGATTAACAGCTTCACGATCTTTAAATCCTCCATCCACTTGATTCTCTTCAAGTTGGTCTGAAGGTACGTGAGTCGGTGGGCTACTATGTAGTATATTCCTGAGTCTCCTATCCATCTCCACTCTGCATACAGGGGTAAAGAATTATAGATGCGGTCCAGAATATCCATCATGCCAAGCCTCTGGCGATAATTCGAAGCATGCATTGCAGTCATGAACATGACCTGGAACACCAAGAACTTGCTCCATGCTTCGTGACTCTACAACTCAGCATCCATAAGTGAGTAAAGAAATGTTTTTAGCAGAAAACACTGCCTCTTTTCTACTCACCTTCCCCTGTTTATCCCCTTATTCCCTTTATTTTCCTCCATTATGTTCCCTTGTAATCCTTAGATCTCGTTGGTTCGCTCTGATACCAACTATAACGTGTCCGCTTGTCCACTTATGGGACACGTCTTAGCAGCCCATCGGGAAGAGAGTCTAGAAAGCACCGCCTAGCACTCGCAAGGAATGTCATAGGGTTTGCGATCTAGGTCTTCCCTAGTCTGCCCTGAGCGGAAGTATCCGGCTTTTCCCACTTAGGACCGACCTGAAGTCAGGGTTTCTTCCTTATCAACAAAGTCTCTAGGAAGTAGCTAGCGTCGAGCTCCAGATGAACCACTTTGGGTAGGAAAAATAGAGTCGAAGCGGATTTATGCTGCACTTGGTTCATGGAGAATGGAGAATGAGACTAGAACATGGGCCTTGAGATCCCATCTCAAGTCACGTCGGCCTCTTATGCGGGATGATCCGGAGGCAAGGAATTTACAGCCAGAGCCTCCCCTGGCACCCAAACGTCCTCCTGCTCCAAGTAGCACCCACGGAGAGACCTCTTGCGGTAGGTTTGGTCCACATACCCGGCGCGACTAACAATCCCCTTGGATAGGGCCAGGTAGACAGTCAGAGGTAATTAAACCTGCCTCTCCCTCCAGGCTTTTAACTTGAAGCATTAAGTATTTTTCCTTGAATTAGTTCCTTAATCAAAGAAGTTCAAACAATGTAACTAAGTGTACAATCATGATCATTTCAGAGGTCATTTGTATGACCAACTTCTAAGGTGTGATTCCTTTTTCCCGGATGCTCCCAGCATTCAGTCCTGGATCATTCGCGACTTGACGAGATTCCAAGGGCTTAGCAAGCTAGGTTTCTTGTTTCCCCTTTATCTTTGGGTTAGGGTTTGTACCCTGCCAACCCTATTTATCATTTCCTTACGTCTCCTTGTAAAATAGATCATGGACAACCCCATCGTCCTCGGTTGGTCAGCTTGCTAGTTATCTCCTAGATTCACTGAAGTACCTATGTACCTTTATCTTTGATCTTAGTTGATCAAGATTGCCTATCCCTTTGACCATGGCTGGTCGAGATGGTTCTGTTTAGAACAGTTCCTACTTCGACTTAAGTATAATCTTCTTAAGCCTTCTTAATAATGCTCACAAGCACTAAGCTCTTATCTATCCCTCTTAAAGTCACCAAGGACTTTGTCATGGGATTCATGGCCATTTGGTAAATCACAAACAACGTTGAATTCCCAACAACTCTAATGCACACAACATAAAGCCATGCTTTCATTTCAATGCTTACAATTTTGATATAATCCATACGATATTTTGTGCCACATGCGAAGGTACTTTCTATGCATGCAATCTTAACATTATCCTCTATGTAATTATTTACACGATCTATGACCTTCTTGAATGATCTAACTTTATGTGATCATTGTATGAGCCTAGCTACACTTTAATCTTTTCGGCAGGTTATTACATGTACCTTAGAATCCTTCTTGCGATACGGACATGCACTTTGTTTCTTTCAATGTCCTCTGAAATGCATTTTAAGCAAGAACTTGTGCAAGGAATAATGCACTCTATGCAAGAATTCTTGTAAGACATTTTTGGTAATTTACGATGCAACTATCTAATCAATTTCACCTATTATCATGTCACCTTACAACGGAAATTATCTTGCTCGTTACATACATCACAACTAAGTTCATGCCTAGGAAAAAACATGCAATTAATGTGATGCATGTGAATATGATTTTTCGTCGTGATGATTACAATCTATGATTTAATAATAGAGTAACCTAGGTTTGTGATTCCAGTGGTATTGGCCTGATGAACCGTTCGTGGTTGAGGTGCCACCCTGTTTCGAACCTCCATCCACACTTGCAGGGTTTCTGGCCATCTTCGTGGAACTACGCTTCGGGGCCATACTTGAAGACGCATGAACGAGTGATAGACTTCTCACACTCTCCTATGCAAGATTCTCGTCGCCTCTCCTTGAGTGGAGAAAATAATGAAGGGGGACCGAAAATTCTTATTCTTCCTCTTCTCTTCTTCTCCTCTCTCTCTCTCTTCTTCTTCTTCTTCTTCCTCTCTTCTTCTCCTCTCTCTCTCTCTTCTTCTTCTTCTTCTTCCTCTCTTCTTCTCCTTCTCTCTCTCCCTCTTCTTCTTCTTCTTCTTCTTCTTCTTCTTCTTCTTCTTCTTCTTCTTCTCTCTCTCTCTCACGGCCAGGGGGCGCTGTTCACGGAGCAGGGGAGGGTGCTGCTGATGATGACGATGGCCACAAAGGGGGGCACTGCTGCTGTCAAAGATGGAGGGGGGAGTGATGATGCAGGCGACCAAGGAGGGGCTCTATTCAACAAGGGGGGAGGGGAGGGCTCCCTTATAAGGCGGGGGGAGGTGGTAAGGGGGGGAGATAGCTGTTCATAGCCGCCACCCTCCACCTGGGGGCGCTGCATGCCCCCCCTCTCTACCTCTTACTCACACACACACACACACTCTCTCTCTCTCTCCCCCCGCCATGTAGTCGGCAGGGGGAGAGAGAGGGGGAGTAAAAAATTTGAATAAATTTTAATAATTTTTAAGGGGGGGAGGGGGTTCTTATGGGGGAAGGCACGGGGGAGCACGAGGGGGGATATTACATGAAGAGTATTTATGAGAATGGAATATGGCATGTGGACGTTGACCATAGATGGAAGATGCGGATAGTTGTAGGAGACTTGTTGTCCAAACGTGAAGATTATCATAGGAGATGTACAAGATGATCATCATTTCTATGTGCAAGATTCTTCATCGTACCTAGTAATCTTAGGGCAACAATTTATTATTGTAGCATGGATGGAGACTAAAGTTATGGACGATGGTTTTGCCTATGTAAGAAATTATGAAACGTGGAGCAAGAGGTGAGAACACAAGCAAAAGCAAGAAGATTTAAGAGTTAGGGAGATCCAAATAAGAGAGAGTAAGGTGGTATGTGGAGATCCAATAGTCACAATGTGTGACTTGCCTTCCCTTATTCTATTGTCATAGAAAGAATAAAGAATAAAGTGATAATGAGATAGGCAGCCGCCACATGCAGTGTACAAGTGTATAGGTAGTAAGTACAAGTAAATCAACATGGCCTTTAATACCCAATAACCTCCCACTTAAAGATGAATGTGTATGAGTGCGGATAAAATTTTTAAAAAGTGATAAAGTATAATGTGTACATAGTAGTACAATTGGACAAGGAATATACATCATCTTATCATACAGCCATTATCTTCCTAAGAAAGACATAACCAAATCCATGTACGATTTTTCTGCTATGAGTTAAATTTAGACTACATAGCCTCTCCCAATAGTAACTATCACCTCTATGCATAGCCTCCTCATAAGTAAGGGGCTCACTAGAATTTGTCACCATCACACAATGCATAGAGACCTCAAAATGATTAGGAGGATATGAGGAATCAACATGTTGTCTAACTCAAGCTAGTTATATTATGAAAGGAGGCTCTCTTGAAAGATCACCCTGTGTATCTTAATTACATGCTCTAGCCTCATATGCATAGTTTTCTCATGGAACACAACGCCATGGCTACAAGGAATCTTATGAGCTTGTGGTTCCCAAAGATGATGGCCCATCTCATCTACATCACCATATATAAGAAAGATGCATTTGACAAACTTTGAATCCAACTTGTTGCATTTGTCTTTGGGAATATGGCAAAAAGCCTCACATCCAAAAACTCGCAAAGTGCGGATGTGAGGGAGTTTACCAGACCATACCTCATTTGCAACTCTACCACCAAGAGCAACTCTGCCACCAAGAGCACTGCATAGGGATCTATTAATTAGATGAACTATAGTAGTAACTACCTCTTTGGTAAGCCTACCTAACTAAGCATATTGTGAACTCTTTCTTGAATAGTTCTATTCACAAGCCCTATGAGATTAGTTGACTAATAATGGAGTGGAAATCATTCAAACGAGTGGAAAAAGGAGTGCCCTCATTCATGCAAAGGTCCACAAGCTTATTTAACCAATACAACTAAGATGCATGACTTTCTTATCATAGAGATTACATATATTTTGCCATAAACCATAAGCACCACCTTTTATCTCAATATCATTAAAATAAACCTACTTGGACAATGACAAGATAATGGTGAGATTGCATAGCTCATTCATCATCCCATGCCTCTACATATGGGCTTTATGCCTTTGCATTTCAACAATCAGGTTTGCTCCTTTTGCACCCATACCTACCAAATCTGGGTCTTCCAGTAATTTCAGTCAGTGCCATCCAACTTATTTGTGTTAAAGATGGCACTATCCCTAGTAGTAGGTGCCATGATAACTGCACCACAAATAGTAAATGGGCTATTGTAATAACGATACAAAAGCACCAGAATTAGCCCAAAACCAACTACAAGAGGTGGGGTATAATTCAATATACATCTATGTGCAAAATAAGTTCAATAGAATCCCTATAAACAAGTGCCTCCTCTCAAAGAAATGCTCAAAACTGAAATTTCAGCATGGCTAGTCATGAAACTACAATAAATGAATGTATAACTATAGGCAAATGAGCAAAAGATAAAGCTCCCACTACCAGGAATATCTAGGTAGCAACCTGGATATAGAATGCAAGTAGCAATGCAAGATAGAGCATAAATCACCAAGGTACCAAATAGTGTTAATGACCCAAATATGTCAGAGAAATAGATGTAATCCCAAATAAAGGAGTAGCATGTATATAAGCTAACTATGCATACGAGATCTCCCAAAGCCAACAAAGATCTACTAATCTGCAACAAACTAACTCACTACCTATGGGCAATGAGGCTCAAGTACATGATCAAACATGTATCTAAAGTTGACAAACCCATCTAATGGGAGGAAGTACCGAGTGTACAAAGCAAAGCTAAATCAGCCCACAATCATTATTATTTGCAAGAACAATGTAGGTGATAACCATGTGAGTATATATATATGGGCAAGCAAGAGTCTCCTACTAACTCAAGAGTCCAAGATTTGCAACAATAACAATATCAAAATGCTCCCATGTAATCAAAGAGGAATGTCCAAGAGCAAGGCAAAGCTCAATACATATGCCTCATAGCATCTAGGTGCCCAATAATATAAAGCTATATTACTTCTGGGAGCATGTACATGGAATAAGCCTTCAAGTTTGTAACTAATAAAACTAACCAATGCCAAGCATCAATACATAAATGTAGCATCCCCAAAGCATGTATAGGCATTCAATACATGAGCTTGTACAATGAATCCTTGCTACTCATAAGTTATCATAGCAAAGAACCCTTCAAGAATTGAGATTAACATGATCTAATCAATCCAAAATCCTTTTTCGAGCATCAATATGTCATTTGACATTGCAAAATTTGCCTCGTAAGCATTACTCGAGCATGAACCAAGAAAATATTTGTTGTCTAGACAGTGAACAATAAACCTATCTTAAATTGTAGAGCAATGGCTAATCTAAAGCTCTTCAACCGATGCCAAAGGAAGCCAAAAAGACCCCTAAAGATTGGGAAAAACAGTAGGAAAGGTGGCAAGACCAAATGCCTGGAGAGGAAGTAGCGGGGCAACCCTCTAAAAAAGTTCAAAAAAAGTAAGGGCTACTCTTGGGGCTCTGCCTATTGTGGGCGACACTACTAAGGGAGGGCATGATCAAGGTTGGAAGGGTTGGATCTTATGCATACCTCATTGAGTGGATACCATGGAAGCTGAGTTAAAGCTCTCGTCATGGGCTAAAGTGCATGTCAATGAACCTCCTTGAATGCCCACTTTGATACTAGCTAGAAAGGTGGAGCAAGAGGTGAGAGCACAAGTGGAAGCAAGAAGATGCAAGAGATATGGAGATTCAAGCAAGAGAGAGCAAGACACTATGTGGGAACTCCAACAGTCACAATGTGTGATCTGCCTTTCCTTATTCTATTGCCATAAAAATAATAAAAAATAAAGTGATAGTGATAAGCAACTGCCACGCGCAGTGTATAAGTGTGCAGATAGTAAGAACAAGTAAATGTAGGTAGATAGGCACATGTAGGCTTTAACCCCCAACATATTATTGCTTAAGCTAGAGCCAAGTCCCTAGATTCTTCTCCATGTAACTAATTATTGAGGCTATGGAGAGCTTTTTAAGGATGATATGTATATTCATGGGATCCCTAATTCAATTCGACCCATGTACTTTTGGCTTTGTATATTATTACTACCATATTTTATATTGTAGCCTCTTGGTTTCTTGATACCTTTCATCACATGTGATAGTATTGATATGGATTTGCTTTTAGCATTTATATTTTACTTAGTATCTCTTTTCCAAGCAATAGTATCACTCTACATTGGTTCCAACTATGTATCTATCTATCTATCTAATAAAAAGAAATTCGGCTCTTTTTTTAAAAGTTCATTTGCATTTCTAAATGTTTTTAGAGTATATACACATTGCATGTATGCATGTACATGTTCAACCATTAAAATATATCGTGTCATATGTCATTAAAAAAGATATTCATCTCTCTCTCTAGGAAAAGGGGGGAGAAAGAGAGAGAGAAACATACAAATTTTCAAAGACTTTTGCAAAAAGCGATCGGGCACCCTTTCCACCCTATTAGAATTTGAGATAAGTAATCGATTGGTGTTGGATTGGTTATTTAATAGGTCACAAGATAAATTCTAGGCTTCCCCTTGCAACAGGATTTGATAGAATACTAGTGTTGCTAAGGTATTTGTTGCTTTGGTTCTCCCCTTTTGCCAAGAACCCCTTAAAAAATGGACTTGCAACTCCAAAGGGTTGAGGGATCTCAACCTTTGTATGTTTTGATTTGTAATTGGATTATTATGGCCAAAGTATATGGTAAAGTTTGGCCTAATGTCAACTAGTATGATGTTCTATATTACTAGCCCACACATTATCATCCGAAAATCCAAAATAGCCAACCAAATCATTATTGCATGGCAGGACATGTGCTCTCGATTCTCGTGGAAAGGTGGAGATACACATAAGGAAGATGCATCTCTAGCTTTAAACATCTAAATTGCATCATCTACTTATGAGAATGGTTTTATCCTAGCTAGACAAAATGCTCATCTCTACTACTAGATGCACTGTAGAGGGTTAGGATGTTGGTAAGACATTTGGGACCAAAGCTTGAGTACCTTTATGACCCATGAGCAAGCTGCCACTTAGTTTGGGAAAAGCAAAAAAGAGTCGCTTAGCTAGAGTGAGTGCTGGGGGGAAAAAAATAAGGGTGGCCCACCTCCTCTTGCATGGCCAATCAAACCTTATTGAAATATTTGGTCAATTCATGTGGCAAGTCTCTACTTGTTGCTACCAAAGGAAGGGTAATTTCAAAGAACCTAATGCAAGATGGCTAATAAGGATAATGGAATCCAAGAAAAAGGGCCCTAGGGGTGGTTTCAGAACATGGAAAATGATCTCAAAAAGGCCTGAGGGCTATCCCCTCTTATAGAATCAACACCTTGCTATGGAGAATTGCAAGAAACAAGCTCGCTACCAAGGACGAACTATCTAAGGTTCTCCATGTCTCATGCATCTGCACCTTTTGCAAGAGGAAAGAAGAAATAGTTAGAAATTTTTTTTACAATTGCCACAATGAGGCTCAAGCCTTATGGAATAAGATTAGGAGGGCAATGGAGGGGATGAACTTGCATCATGTAATTGGATGGAAGTAGATGTTGTTAGAAGATCGAGGTAATCTGAACAAGGTCTCTGCAAAGATTTGGAGTGCCTTCAGAGAAACCACCTTACTTAATATATGGAACCTCAAGAAAAATATTGTTTTTGGTTAAACCAAACAAATGTATGTCTCCCCTCCTAGTCTCTACAATAGTATCTTTGCTGATGTTGCCATTATTTTTAAAAAAAAGATGGCCAAGATGGATGAGGTCCTTAAGCATGCTATTAACCTTTTTTTAAAAGCACAACTTATGTTTGTCCCTGATACTAGGGGTGATGTAAATGTTTCAGTGAATGAAATATAATATCTTGCATTTCAAAAAAAACATACAATTTTTCAAAGGCTTACCTTTTCCCTTCCCATGATCATATCCGATGTTCAATTAAATAAATCTTTTAGTGGCTGAGCAAAGTAAGCTCCAACTGATCCGTAAAGCCTTCCAAGCATTAATACATCATCCTAGCATTGAATCTTCAATGCACAGATATCGAAGAAGCATTTATCTTAAAGAGTTTGCTACCCCAAATGGTGAATAGAAGGACCATTCACAACAATAATCCAATGGCTTATCACCTTTGCCCAAAATAATGCCAAAGATGGAGTGCAAAGGGCTGGGAAGAATCCCCAAGTGCTGAACAATGATTTGTAGGAGCAGTAAGAGCCAATAACTAAGCCAAGGGAGGTAGGGAATAACCCCTAAATTGATGCCAAAAGATGCAAGGTGTTCCCTATAGTGTTTTCTTGTAACTATTGACCCTCCAGGGTCACTTGCTACTAAGAGGAGGTGCTCCGAATGCTAGGAAACAAGTTCGGAAGAAAGGAAAGTTGTCACATACCTCAAATGAAGAGATGGATGCCATGGAAGCTCAATTAAAGCTCGTTTTCGAAGCTGAAGAAAAATGGATGAAGCTCCACAAATGCCCGCTTTGATACCAATTGAAAGGTGGAAAGGGTGAGAAAGAATGAGAGCACAAGCAGAAGTGAAGGAAGTGAGCACTGAGTGGAAGCGTGCAAGCGGAAGCAAGAGCTATGGTGGAAGGAAGAAGAGAGCAAGAGTGAAGAGACATGAGATATGGAAACTCCAACAATCACAATGTGTGATCGGCCTTCCCTTATTCAAATATTAATGAAAGAATAAAGAATGAAGTGATAGCAATGGGTGGCTACTTGTAGTATATAAATGTATGGGTACCATCAATGTAAGGACAACTAGGCACGTGCGCCTTTATCCCTAACCACCTCCCACTTAAAGGCGAATGTGCCCCTAGTGAGGAGAGAATGAGAAAAAAATGACAAAGTACAAATGTACATAAACTACAATAGGATGAGGAAAAGATGCCATCTCATCCTATGCCCATCATCTTCCTAAGGAAAGCAAAACATTACACTAAGAGACTTGAGTAGATTTGCAAGATTCTCATCAATTGAAGCTTAATAGACTTGTGCTCTACTACCTCCTTGATGAAGAAATAGTGCACCTCAACATGCTTTGCCTTTGCATGGAAGACCATTGGCCAACTAAATAGTGCTCATAAAATACGAATGCAATGTAGAGATCACATTAGTCATGCCAAGGTATAAATGGCCCAACCATAGAGCCTCCTTACAAGCCTTGATGGCTACAATACTCGACCTCGATAGTAGAGAGGATTGTGCATTTCTATACCTTGGACATCCAAGAAACAATATCTCCAGCAAAGGTGAAGACATAGCCGAAGGTGTGACTTCCTATTGTCTACATGTCTTGTATAATTAGTCATTATGTCCCATGACTCCTATATCTTGGCCACCATAACATATGCACATATCTACTATGCTCTTCAAGTACCTCATGATACCCTTCAAGGCATCCCAATGCTGCCTAATAGATGTAGCCGTATAGTGTGCCACTACAAATACTATGTCAAGATGAGTGGCTAACATGGCATACATCTAATTGACCACATCTCGGTCCTCTACTCATCTTATTGCTGTGGATAATTAGCCTAACTAACCTTCACATGATAAGGTAGAGGATAGCCAATAGGTTTACCATCCTGCATATGAAACCACTTGAGGACTTTCTAGATATACTCCTTCTATGACAAATAAAGAATCCTCTTAAAGCAATCATGCGTGATGCCCATTCCAAGAATATACGAGGCTTGTTCCATGTCCTTCATCTCAAAGCTCTTCTTGAGCTGAGTTTACAAGGCATCCAGCTCATCATGAGCTTTTCCAACAATAATCATATCATCCATATAGAGTACCAAAATCATAAGGCTGCCATTATAAGCCTTCTTTGTGTATAAACACAGATCCATAGCATAATGGATATATTTCTATGAATGCATAAAAGCATCAAACTGGTGGCACCATTCCCTAGGTGGCTGCTTAAGGCCATGAAGGCTCTTTCTCAACTTGCACACCAGGTGTTTCCTGCCTTTTTTCTCAAATCATTGAGGCTACTATATATAAATCTCGGAATGCAAGTCCCCATGTAGAAAAGTCGTATTTACATCCATCTGATAAAGATTTAGTTGAGTAACCAATTCTAATACTAAGTATAGGGTCGTCATCTTGACCATAGGAGAAAAGACTTCATTGAAGTTAGCACCATGTTCCTACTTGAGACCCTTAGCTACCAATTTGGCCTTATAAGCAGCTTGGGCCGTACATTGATACTTTTAAACTTGTATATCCACTTCATGGCAATGCCTTCTTGCCAGTAGGCAAAGGAACCAATTCCCACATATGGTTTTTCTATAAAGAGTCAAACTCTGACTATATAACCCTATCCCATGAGTGACTATCATCTATGTGCATGGCCTCATCGTAAGAGAGAGACTCATCTACCTTTGTCACCATACATAATCCATGGAGAGTATAAAGCACTCACTCTAGTAGAGCATCTCAAAGTAGAATAATCTTGCACAATAGGTGGATAATGGGCCACTGGAAATCAACTACTATATGTTGTCTAGTTGGTAGTATGGGAACAGGAGGCTCCTCCTAAAAGATTATCGTGTGTACCTCAACTACTTGCTTCGGCTACTTATGCATCTTTTCCTCATGGAAAATTACATCATGGTTGCATCGGATAACCTTCTGAGCCTGCGAATCCCATAAGCAATAGCCCATTCACCTACATCCCCATAGCCAAGAAAGATGCATTTCATGGACTTAGAATCCAACTTATTATGCTTGTCCTTAGGAACATGGTAAAATGCCTCACAACCAAAGATGCGCAAAATGAATATATGATGGAGATTTCTCAATCCATACCTCCTCCTCCATAACCTGGCAATCAATAGCAATGCAAGGGGACCTATTAATTAAGTGTATATATGATGGCAAAATGAATATATGATGGAGATTTCTCAATCCATACCTCCTCCTCCATAACCTGGCAATCAATAGCAATGCAAGGGGACCTATTAATTAAGTGTATGGCAATAGTGACTACATTAGCCCAAAAGTGAGATGGTAAGTCTACCTGGCTAAGCATACTGCGAACTCTCTCCTAAACCATCCTGTTCATATGCTCGGGAATACCATTATGGGGAGGGGTATGAGGGGTGATCAACTAACACTTAATACCTCACTCATTGAAAAACTGCTCAAAAGCTTTCAAGACATACTTACTCCCATTATCTAACCTTAGGCATTTTTGTCTATACCCAAACCGGTTGTCAATAAGAGCAAGCCAACATTGAAAGGTAGATAAGACATCTGATTTTTTCTTAATAGGGTAAGCTTAGACCTTATGTGAGTAATCATCAATAAAGGTGACAAAGTACTTTGTACCACCTAGCAAGACTGACAAGGCATGGGACCGCATACATCCGAATGAACAAGAACTAAAGGCTCACCCATGTGTTTCATGCCAGACTTCTTATGCGTACTATGTGTTTGCTTGCCATATAAACAATGATCACAAGACTCAAACTGCTTACAATCTAGGGGCAAAAGATACTGCAAATTGGTAAGCATCTTCATTCCTTTCAAAGACATGTGTCCAGGGCACTAATGCCAAGGAGATACATGTGAAATTGTAGACATGGCCAAAATAGGGTCAACTAACATAGATACAATGAAGGTATAGAGGATACAAACTTATCACCACTAACAAGATTCGCACGAGTAATCTTCCATGAAGAATTACCAAAAAGAGACAAAAAAACATGCATCATCCAAGGTGCCAATAGAGATAAGGCTCTTCATAAGAGCCAATACATGACATACATCATGAAGAGGGAACATGATGCCTGAACCAAATTGTAATTGGACATCACCAATACCAACTATCTCCAAAGCCAGGTCATTACCCAAACAGACAAATCCAATCGTACTAAGTGAAACCGCTCTCTATGAGGGGTCACATGAAAGGAAGTCCCTAAATCTATCAATCAACACTGAGTGTATCCTAACAAAGCATTGATTAGCTGTGAAGCACCCAAGGAAGAGGCTACCAATATGAGATCATCAAACACATCAAGCTACACCACATTAATCTCCTCAATCTTGATACTAGACTTGCTAGGCACAATGATGTAGTCATGATTCTTCTCCTACACTTTCTCTTTACCCTTTTCCTTGTGATTATCTTTGTGCATTTTATGGAACTGTGGCTGAATATGACATACTTTCCCATAATAATGATAAGTGAGACTAGACTTATGACCACAAGGCTTACTCGAGACTATCAATGAGTCTTAGACTGAGGCCTTTCAGAGTCTCTACAATGTCTATTTCCATCCTCTTGGCCTCTCACAATGAATGTATGTGATATACATGAAGCATCCGCATTATTTCTATTCACGTCTTCTATCAAGAGAGCACTCTCAACATCTTGCAATTTTAGCCCATCCTTTGAGGTGTTAGCACATAGAACCATAAGGAAAGTGTCCCACTACTCAGGTAGAGTACCAAGCAAAAATAAAGGATGCAAAGTATCCTTGAACTCAATCTCCTCAAAGCTATATGGTTAATAATGAAGTGAAAATAATTTAAATGCGCAAACATAGAAGTCCCTTTCTTTTTGTGAAGGTCCATCAATTGTTTTAGCCAATATATTTGAGATGTAAGACTCTGCTTGTCATAAAGATTCTTAATCTATGTCCAATGCTGGTATGCAATATGATTGCTAATCACAATATTGTAGTAAACCTACTTAGAGAATGATAAAACAATTATGGACTTGCATAACTCATCCAATCCATGGCATTCATGTTTTTGGGTTTAGCGCCCTCGTTTTTTAGTGGTGTAACCTATAATTTATGCACTAAAACCTGCCACATATGTGTCTTACAATAGCTATAGTTGGTCCCATCCACTTTTTCAATATTAAAGATAGCATTGTTATGAGAACCACCAACCATAATGAGACCAAGCAAGTGCATAGAATGGCAAAACAGGTTGTTGTAATGTCCTCTAAATTAGCCCCGAAACCACCGCCAAATGAAGTTGTAAACAAGAAAGATTGCCAAGATAATGAGATGTCCACGAGCTTCGATCTCAAGAAACTATCAAGTACAAGTGATTGCCCTCATAAATAATACATAGATAAGAAATGATAGGCTACTATAATAAATTGCAGCAATACGTCAACATCCCACTATGAGCAATCAAGATGAAAAAGTTAGGAGCAATTGGCATTGAAGACCGTCACAACTATAGTATGTTAGTAATCATACATGCACTAGTCATAAACATTATGCATGGGGTAGGTCTCAAGGGTAAATGAAGAGAACTACCATATGCATAACTCACTGAGCAATGCTCAATACATAACCCAGAGGCATATAAATACGACTGACAACACCCTGACACACATAAGTGCTAGGTCCAAGCCAAGAAATCAAATTAGCCCACATTAGGGTAACTACATCCAATACATATCGAAAGAGCATGTACATGGCACAATGAGTCCCACTATCTCACTGTAAGACACTCAAGCTCAATTGCACATATCAAGTGCTCTATGTAACATCCAAGTATCAACAAGTAGCAACTCCCATTGGAACAAAAGGAGAATGCCAAATGAGCAGTGCAAGCTCAATACTGAAAGGTGAGAAGGATCGAAGCTTGCACTCGAGAGCTATGGCAGGAGAGCAAGAGCAAGAAAGAGAGAGGCAAGAAATGGGAACCCCAACAGTCACAATGTGTGACCGGGCCTTCCTTTATTCAAACTGTCACTAAAAGAATAAAGAATAAAGTGATAGTGGCCGCCCGCCACCTACAATGTGTAGTGGTGGCGGTGACTATCAGTGTAGTAATACACAGGCGGCTAGGCGGAGGCGCCTTTACCCCCAGCAACCTCCCACTTAAAGGCGAATCTGCCCTAGTGAAGAGTGAAAAAAAAAAAGACAGTACAACATTTACACATGTACAACAGGACGAGGAAAGACGTCATCTCATTCCACGCCCATCAACCTCCTGAGGAAGGCAAAGCGCTCTATAGAGAGGCTTTTCGTGAGCAGATTTGCAGGATTCTGGTAAGTCAAGATCTTGACAAGATCAATAGACTTGTCCTCAATGACCCCACGTATGAAGTGATACCTCACCTCAATGTGTTTCGTCTTCACATGGAAGACCGAATTCTTGGCTAACCGAATAGCACTCATAGAATCCAAATGCAGTGTAGGGATAGCATCAATACCAAGGTCAGCAACCAAACGACCCAACCGAATGGCCTCCTTGCAAGCCTCAGTGGCTACAACATTCTCGGTCTCTGTAGTAGAAAGGGCCGTGCATTTCTGCACCCTGGACATCCAAGAAACAGCACCTCTAGCATATGTGAATACATAGCCGAAAGTGGACTTCCTACTATCTGCATGTCCTGCATAATCAGAGTCAGTGTACCCCACGACTCCTGTATCTTGGCTGCCATAGCATATGCACATATCTGCAGTGCCCTTCAAGTACCTCATGATACCCTTCACGACATCCCAATGCTTCTTGCCATGTGTAGCCATATAGCGTGCCACAACACCAACTGCAAAGGCAATATCTGGACGAGTGGCTATCATGGCATACATAAGACTGCCCACTGCGGATGCATAGGGAATCTCAACCCTCTGCTCATCTATCTGCGGACAATCAACCTATGATACATTCACATAAGAAGGTAATGGACATCCAATAGGCTTTCTGTCTTGCATGCGAAAGTGCTCAAGCACTTTATGAATGTACTCCCTCTGTGACAAGTAGAGGAGTCCCTGATGACTATCACGTCTAATGGGCATACGAAGTATACGAGCGGCCTGTCCCATATCTTTCATCTCAAAGCTCTTCTTGAGCTGAGCCTTAAGAGCATCTAGCTCATCATGAGCTTTCCCTACTATCAGCATATCATCCACATAGAGGACCAAAATCAATAAAAAACCATCACGAGCTTTCTTCTGTAAAGACACGGATCCATAGCACTCCTGCTGTAGCCCTGTGATTGCATAAAGGCATCAAACTTATGATACCACTCCCCTAGGTGCCTATTTCAAGCCATAAAGACTTTTCATCAATTGGCACACTAGGTGCTCCCTGCCAAGTTCTGCAAAGCCCTTAGGCTGCTCCATATAAATCTCATCATACAAGAAGAAAGCCGTCTTGACATCCATCTGGTATAAATCCAAGTCAAGCTGAGCAACCAAAGCCAAGACTAAGCACAAAGGGTGGTCATCATAACCACAAGAGAAAAGGCCTCATCAAAGTCCATACCATGCTCCTGCTTAAAACCCTTTGCTACCAATCTAGCCTTGTATGCCGGCTTGGGGTGTCCAGGGGTACTTTTTAGCTTGTACACCCACTTGCATGGCAAAGCCTTCTTGCCCGTAGGCAAGGAAACCAAATCCCAAGTGTCATTCTTATGCAAGGAGTCTATCTCAGACTGCATAGCCCTCTCCCAAGAGTAACTGTCACCCTTGCGCATAGCCTCATCATAAGTGAAAGGCTCTCCTGCATTTGTAACCAAGACATAATGCATCGAGGGCTGAAATCTATCAGGTGGACGTATGTCTCTAGTAGGCCGTCTCACGGCAAGCTCTGCTGCCTACCCAACTGCATGTCGAACACCCTGACCATGAGCATCTACTGTCACTTGTAGGCTATCCAACTGGCTGTGCGGGAGATCTCAGCTCCTCCTGAAATATGACCTTGCGGATCTCAACAACTCTCTCAGGCTGCTGATGCATCTTGTCTTTATGGAAGACTACATCATGACTGCGGATGACCTTTCGCGCCTGCGGATCCCAGAGACAGTAACCCATCTCGCCTACATCCCCATAACCAAGGAAAATGCATTTGATGCTCTTAGGATCCAGCTTACTTCTCTTGTCCCTGGGCACATTGCAAAATGCCTCACATCCAAAGACACGGAGATGCGCATAAGAGGGAGGTTTTCCAGTCCATACCTCCTCTGCAACCTTGAAATCCAAACCACTAGAAGGTGATCCGTTTATGATATGCACAGTTGTACTAACTGCCTCAGCCCAAAAGCTCTATGGTAGGCCTGCGTGGCTAAGCATACTACGTACACGCTCCTAGATGGTTCTATTCATCTGCTCAGCCAAACCATTTTGGGGGGTGTAGGGGGCGGTCAACTGACGCTTAATACCCCTCTCATCACATAACTGCTCAAAAGCATGTGAGACATACTTAGCCCCATTATCTGTCCTTAGGCATTTTAGCCTATACCTAGACTGGTTCTCAATCAATGCAAGCCATCTCTGAAACACAGCAAAGACATTGGATTTCAGCTTAATGGGATAAGTCCAAACTTTCTGTGAAAATTCATCTATGAAAGTAACAAAATACTTGGCACCACCCATAGAATGACAAGGCATGGGCCCACAGACATCCGAATGTACCAATGCCAAGGGCTCACTCATGCGTGGCCTACCAGACTTCTTATGCGTAGATCTAGTCTGCCTGCCATAAAGACAATGCTCACATGAATCAAAACATGCATAATCAAGGGGCAGTAAGTACTACAAACCAGAAAGCATTTTCATTCCCTTCAAAGACATATGGCCCAAACGGGCATGCCAAAGAGATACATGTGGGATAGAACCCACAAACAAAACATGATCAATGGAAAAAGCTGATACAATCAAGGGATAGAGGCTGCCAGCCTTGGCACCTCTCGCAATCACAAGTCTGCCCACGAGTGATCTTCCATGCAGAGTCTCCAAAAGATACATGATAACCTGCATCATCAAGCTGTCCAGCTGACATGAGACTACGTGTCAAAGCAGGTACATGACATACATCCTACATAACAAAACTGCTGCCAGAAAGAAACTGCAGCCTAACATCACCAATGCCCACAATATCAAGAGAGTTGTCATCACCCAAGCGCACACAACCTAATACAGTACGGTATGAATGAAACCACTCTCGGCAAGGTGTCACATGAAAGGACGTACCTGAGTCCTAGAGCCAACACTGTGCATACATAGAGTGTATCTCTATCATCTGCGAAGCACTAGAAGAAGCTGCAAGGCTATAATCATTGTCATCAACATCCTCAGGCTGCATAACATTGATCTCTTCAATTTTAACACTAGACTTTGCAGGCACTATGCTGCGATTAGAAGACTTATCCTGCACTTTGTCTTTCCCCTTATCTTTGCGCCTTTCATTGTGCAGTTCATGGCATTGTGGCCTAATATGGCCCTTTTTCCCACAATGGTGACAAGTAACATCTGCATTCTTGCCCCCACGGGATTTGCTACGTGACTTCCCACGAGACTTGGACCGAGATTTCTGAGAATCCCGTCCACGGCCACTGCCACTGCCACCCACTGCCACTGCCATGCTTTCCATATCCATCATTCCTGCCTCTAACTGTCATAGCATGAGACATACAAGAGGCATCCAAATTCTTACGGTTAACCTCTTCCTCCCATGACTCATTAAGAGTACCAAGCAAGAAAAGAGGAGTGACATTCTCTGCAAAAGTGATGTCTTGCGAAGTCAAGTTCTTGAGTATAGCATGGAACCGGCTCAAGTGAGCAGACATAGTCACATTCTCCTTCATGCGTACATCCATAAGCTCCTTCAGCCAATACATCTGACTCGCTGGACTTTTCTTGTCATAGAGATTCTTGATTTTATCCCACAGCTGCCATGCACTCTGTTCTTCCTCAAATACATTGTAATGAACCTATTCTGTGAGAGATATTACAATAGTGGACTTGCATAACTCATCAAGCTCAAGCCATCCTCATCTGGCATAGTTGCAGGCGGATGCCCGCTCAACCTCAAAGGTTTGATCTGCGATTTCTGCACCAACACCTGCCAAATCTGGCTCTTCCAATAAGAGTAATTCGTACCATCAAGCTTAGTGATGTTGAAAATAGCATGTTCAGTGGATGAACTCGCCATAATGCAGGCTCGAAGATTGTAGACAGTTCAAAACTACTTGTTGTTTGCTGTAGAAAATGACCAAAAAGTCACCAAAATAGAGAGAAAATGGCAAGAAAAGTGTAATCAAAGTTGCTGTCCACAAAGTACTAGTGAAACTACATCATTTCAGAATATTTCAGCATGAAAAATCCATGTCAGTCCATATATATATGCTTGCTATAATAAATTACAAATTTCAGTAAATGAGAGCTAACAGTGCCAAAATCAGATCCCAAGTCAATTAGGTACTGCCAAGACCAAAGTCGGTATCATGCAGGCATAACATAGGCATATGATAGTTGATAAGCATGAATCCAACACCCAAACATGTCATACAAACATCTGCCAATGAGTAGGCACACCCCCCAGTCTCAACGGGGCAAAGTGTTCCTGCCACTGTCAAGACTTGACACAAGTAGGTGTTAACTCACAAAGAGAGGGACCCAAAGCAAAGAGTTAGCTCATAAGCATTAAAGGAACCAAGACATATGAACCATGCATCATCTTGAAGGGTAAAAGATCCCAAATAGTCTCAAAAGCTCAAAGAGCATAGACCACCTGCTCAATGGCTATCAAGCATCCAAAGACGCTCCCACTGGCACAAAAGCTGTAAATATCAAGCAAAAAAGCTCGAACAAAGCATGTACAAGCACCAGTGACAAGTGTGCAAGATCAAGCATCAATGGTACATCCCGGACATGTAGGCGGTAGAGCATCCATATGTAGCATCCATAAGCATATAAGACATCAAGTACATCCCAAGATACAACTCTAGCAAGCCAATAAATAGCTCAAGTAAGCTCTGGGAATCCAAGGTCAAGCCAAGACCGAGCTCTAGTAGCAATAGGCTCCAAACAATGTAACTAGCATGTAGTAATGGCATAGACTAAGCATGTCAAGACCGGTCAAACATAAGCAACATACATGCCATAAGTACATCCAAGACAGAGCATCCAAATGCTTTGCAAAGCGAGATCTTTTGCTCAACCAATGATCCCAAATCAAAACCAAGCTCTATATCGAGCCCCAAGTGTCAATACATCACCATATATGCCCGAAACATAGCCCGAAAAGCATAGGCATAAGCATACATGAGTAAAATGACTTCAGCCCAACTATGTATAACAGTGATTTACTGTTCAAAACTGAGAATTTTAGCACCAAAATCAGCTCCAAATGGTTGCCAAACAATAGGCATACATTCCCCTAACATCCGGGCATCAAACGGGACCAATCGGGCATCAAATGATAATGCCAAACAAGCTGTAGCATCAAATGTCAGTGTAACACTATCATAAACTGCCTGTGGACTGTTATAACAGTGTTAAATCAGTCCAAATGCTATGCCAACGCATCAACCATCAAAACCAAGCATCAAAGCATGTTCATATGCCCGAAATGGAGCCTTTCCAAATGCCAATGGAGGGGGAGAGCTACTGTTGTTACTATCAATGCTAAAGACACATATGGGAGGGATGCGTGATTGCGCCAACTGTAAATGTTGGTCTTGGGGCTACAAAAAATGGTGGCCAAGCTTCGGAGAGGTCCAGTTAAAGCCAAGGAAGGCCTCAAACAAGCTCTAGCAAAAGGGGAGAGCAGCCCACATATGAAATGAGAGCTAGGAGTGTAATGACTGTCCTATTTCAAGAGGGCTGAAAACTGAGGTAAACCCTGTAAAGAGTGAAGCAATACCTCTATGTGAATGCCTTGAGGGTGCCCAAAGGGGCCAGGAAGGTGCTCGCGAAGTCGGGGAGTGACGGGAGCTCGAAGGAGTCGGATAGACCCAATGCAAGTGGGGAGTCGATGGGAAGCTGAGAATGTCACAAACCAAGCTCAAGAGTCGGGAAGTCGAGCTCTGATACCAGTTAAAAGGTGAGAAGGATCGAAGCTTGCACTCAAGAGCTATGGCGGGAGAGCAAGAGTAAGAAAGAGAGAGGCAAGAAATAGGAACTCCAATAGTCACAATATGTGACCGGGCCTTCCTTTATTCAAACTATCACTAAAAGAATAAAGAATAAAGTGACGATGATAGGCGCCCACCACTTGCAGTGTGCAATGGCGGTGACTGTCAGTGTAGTAATACACGGGCGGCTAGGCGGAGGCACCTTTACCCCCAACAAATACATGAAGTACATGATGTCCATGAAGCATGAGCCAAAGGCATAAAACTCAATGTATTCTTCAAACCCGTAATTGCATATGCCACTAATGTAATAAAGTCATGTAGCCACAACCAAGATAAGTGTCATCAAGCTCAAAATTGAAGCTTAAGAGCTTTTGATAGCATTTTTAAGGGAGTAGACCAATGTTGAGCATCAATGCATTGATATGAAGCACTAAAATCAATAGTGTAGTGTTTTCTGATAAAAGCTTGATGTTCACTATATTATAGCAATGAAATTTCTGCTAAATTTGAGCCAATGCAAGCTTGAATCCAAACATTTGCACCTCAAGACATTTGCTAAACATCCCAACGTCAAAGCATTGCATACACGCATCAGTAGGAACATATACAAGCTCCAAGCACTCAAGTAAACCCTGTAAGACTTGTATGACATTACGTCTGCTATAGTAGATAGTAGACAATAGGAAGCTCAAATGATGCTCAAATCCACAATATCAATGCCAGAGGAGTAGCCACAAGGATTGCCAAGACTGCTAAGGGTGCTTAGGAGCTCGGGGAGCTAATGATGATGGTCAGGCTGAAATGAACATGGGTATGAAAAATAGGCACAATTCATATTGAATCGTTGCTAATGTTCGCTACTATTGTTGGGCCAAATGAGGCATAAGGGAAGCTTGAATATGTCTCAAGGAAGCCCTAGAACAAGCCTCAAGTGTTGCGAAGAAGCCGGTTAAAAGATGGGGCTCAATGCATACCTTCGAGTGGTGAAGGATCCATGGCTCCCCTAAAATGAACTACTATAGGTATTCACAGGTTGAAACAAATTGAAAGGGAAGAGCTCCTTGATCTCAGCTTTGGTACTAATTGAAGGGAGTGAGCCTTGAGTAGAAGCCTCTAAGTGGAAGCAAGAGCTATGGTGGAAGGAGCAAGAGAGCAAGAGCAAGAGACACAAGATGTGGGAACTCCTATAGTCACAATGTGTGACTAGCCTTCCCTTCTCCAAATGTCATTGAAAAAACAAAGAATGAAGTGATAGTGATGGGTGCGTGCCACCTGCAATGTACAGGTGTGAAGGTACTGTTAGTATAATTAATACATGAGTGGTTAGGTATAGGCACATTTATCCCCAACAAGAAGCAATAAGCAAGAGCTATGGAGGTTGGAGCAAGAAGAGATAGAAAGACTTTACGTGGGAATTTCAACAATCACAATGTGCAACCTATCTTCCCTTATTCTATTGTCATAGTAAAGAATAAAGAATAACATAACAGTGATAGGCGGTCACCACCTATAGTGTACATGTGTGCAAGTAGTAAGTACAATATAAATATAGATGGCTAGGCACATGTAGCCTTTAAACCCGAATAGAGATGCATGAAATGCATGGAGAAGAGAAGAAGAAAAGGAGAAGAATGGATGAAAAAGATGGATTCACACTCCAAGTCCCTCACACTCTTACACTCTTTGACTCATTCACTCATCTAGCAATGTGAAAGTGAGAGATGAAGAAGAAAGCTTGATCTCACAAAATTACATGCACAAAAATGAGCCCTTCCATTCAAATATTGTCTTCTACACAATTGGATTAGGGTTAGGTTCTCATCAAAAGTTGGATACCTAACCATTTCTATGTCTTTGAATGGTTCTCTCTTAATGTTTATGTAGCATGCTCCTTAGGTGAGTTGGACCTATTCTAGGAAAAGGCAATTAGATTTGTATTCTCGCAACACTCATGTCCATTACAGGTCTTCAAATTATTGCTATAAGCAATACAATGTGCATAGAAGTGGGCTTGGCTCTCATAAAAATTCCCAAGTAAATACTTTTCTTCACAATAAAATTTATGCATATTGTATAATAAAATATATCATATTTCCTACTCAAGCTCTTTGAAATTCCAACAATTTTCACATACACGCGAAAACTTGAACATGTTGGGGGTAAAGGCACCTCTGCCTAACCACCCATGTATTACTACACTGACAGTACTCGCCACTGCACACTGCAGATGGTGGCCGCCCATCACCGTCACTTTATTCTTTATTCTTTTAGTGACAGTTTGAATAAAGGAAGGCCCGATCACACATTGTGACAGTCGCAGTTCCCATTTGTGTCTCTTTCTCTTCTTGCTCTTGCTCTCCGCCATAGCTCACTTCCAAGCAAGCTTTGATCCTTCTCACCTTTCAACTAGTATTAGAGCTTTGGATTAGAGCTTGATCATGGAGCTTGGCCCGGCATTACTTCAGCCTGGATTGAAGACCTAGAGCTTGGAGCTTCAATGCTAGCCATGGCTTCTTCCCCCCGAGGTAAGATTTCATCTCCCGCCTCTCCCCGGCCTTCATAGGTTCTTTGCAAGTGTTCCTTGGCTTCATTGGACACCTCGTATGCCCCCATTTTCCCCCTTATCCTCAGCATAACCAGTAGGCCCCACAGTCAGCTCATGTTTTTTTGTTGTGTTTGTTTCAAAATCTAGCTCAAAATTCCCATTTTTTCTCATATCTCGAGCATCCAAAACCCGATTTAGGCAAGCTTAGAGTCTAACTTGGGGTTTTGGCACGCTCCGAACGCGATGGCAATGTCAGATCTACCAAATTCTAATCATAGAATTTTCTACAATAGATCTGAGTTGATTTACAGTAAGAAAATGTCATGCTCTTAGCTTATGCGATGCTCTCGAGGCTTGGTATTTTATGTCTAAATGCTTTGGGGATGTTTGCCCAATGTTTTGAGATGCTTTAGGACTTGGTTTGAGCCTCCATAGCTCAATTTATGCAGGGATTTACTACTGTACATTGTTTGGGCAGCAAGTTTTTATCAAGGACGGCTTATGCATAATGCTCTTTGTTGATATTCGGGTGTCTTGTTGGATGTATTGATGCTTAGTCATCATGGTTTATGCCCGGATATGCTATTTGAGAGCTATTGAGCCTTGATTTGGATGTGGGCACTTCATTGTTGGTTGGGATTTATGCTATCTTGGTTGACTGGTTATTTTACCTCCAGTTTGGTTGTGCCTATTGGTTTCGGGCTGTGTCTTTGGGATATGCAATGAAGTATTGACCTTCGGGGTATGACATCGAGCTTGTCTTTGGTTTCGGATCTTCATTTGAGCTTGAGCCTAGCTTTGAAATGTATTTGATGCTCCATCTTGGATGTACATATGGCACGTGTGTTACCTATGTCTGACGGGTCTTGACATGCTTGGCCTATGCTACTACTACATGCTATTTACATTGTTTGGAGCCGATTGCTACTAGTGCCGTGACTTGGCTTGCATCTGGCTTCCGGGAACTTACTTGGGATATTTCTTGGCTTGCCAGAGTTGTATTTGGGATATAGTTGATGTCTATGGATGCTCTAATTGGAGACTACATAGCCTATATGCTCATGATGTCTTATTGATGTCTGGCCTTGGATCTTTCATCACTGGTGCTCTCATATGCCTTTCTTAAGCTTCTTGGCTTGATCCATACGGCTTTTGTACCAGTGGGAGCATCATTGGATGTTTGATAGACATTGAGCAGGTGGTTTATACTATTGAGCTTTGAGTCTTCTGAGACTGGGATCTTCTTCACTTGGATACATGTCCTTGGGCTGATTTGGGCTGTGCACTCCCTGAGCATACACCTCTTTGTGTCAGGTCTTGCTAGTGTTGTGTCACTTTGCCCTATTACACAGGGGGTGTTCCAGCTTACTGACAGATTTGTTTGACATGGTTGGGTGTTTGCTCGATGTTCGTATGACTGTCATATGCTGATTTATGCCCGCTTGATGCTGGTTATGCTTTGACAGTCAGTGGTTGACTTGGTGCATTGATTTTGCCTATAGTTTGCTCTCATTGTACCTGGCTGTAATTTATTATAGCAAGCAGTTATGTATGGATTGATGTGGAATTTTCATGCTGAATCATCTTGATTTTATGTACTTTTGATGGTACTTCGTGGGCAGCATCATTAGCTATCAGTTCGTGGTCATTTTGCCTTGGTTTTGGTGGTATTTTGGCTGTTTATAGTAGAAAACAAGTAGTTTTAAATTGTCTGCATTGTTTTGGACTGCATTATGGGTTCTTCTTCCACTGATAGTGCTATCTTCAATATCATTAAGCTTGATGGTACGAATTATGCTTATTGGAAGAGCCAAGTTTGGCAGGTATTGGTGCAAAAATCACAGATAAAGCCACTAAGGATGCATGTCGAGCAACCTGAAACTATGACTGATGATGAATGGGATGAGCTTGATGAGTTATGCAAGTCCACCCTCATCTTGTCTCTCACTGAACAGGTGCATTACAATGTGGTTGAGGAAGCACAGAGTGCTTGGTAGCTTTGGGATAAATTTAAGAACCTCTATGACAAGAAAAGTCCAGCAAGTCAAATGTATTGGTTGAAGCAGCTTATGGACCTGCGCATGAAGGAGAATATGACAATATCTGCTCATTTGAGCCTGTTCCATGCTATTCTCAAGAACTTGACTTTGCAGGGTATTACCTTTAATGATGAGTTTACTCCATTGTTTTTGCTTGGGACTCTAAGTGAGTCATGGGATGTATTCCGCATTGCCTTATGTGCTCTTGCTACTATTTTGAACTTGCCTAATGTAGAGAGTGCTCTTCTACAGGAAGAGATTAACTGTAAGAACTTGGATGCCTCTCGTGTGTTGCATGCTTTGACTGTTAGAGGCAGAGATGGTAATGGTAAGAATGACCGTGGGAACGGCCGTGGCAGAAACTCGCAGAAGTCTAGGTCTAAGTCACGTGGTAAGTCGAAATGCTAATGTGACATGTCATCATTGCGGCAAAAAGGGTCATATATGCCCACAATGTCATGAGTTGCACAATGAGAAGCGCAAAAGAGAAGGGGAAAGACAAAGTACAAGAAAAGTCCTCTGATCGCAGTATTATGCCTGTGAAATCCAGTGTGAAAATCGAGGAGATAAATGTCATGCAGACTTATGACTCTGATGAGGAGTACATACTTGCAACTAGTTCTTGTGATGCTACGTCATTGACAGATGTTCACTCTATGTATGCGCATTGCTGGCTTTTGGATTCTGGTGCTTCATTTTATGTTACACCATGACGTGAGTGGTTCCACTCCTACCACACTATCTCTGGTTCAGTTCGCTTGGGTAATGATAGGTCACTTGCTATTGTTGGCATTAGGGATGTACGACTGTAGTTCTCTACTAGCAGTAATTTTCTGTTACAAGATGTACGTCATGTACCTGCGCTTACACGCAGTCTTATGTCTACAGAGCAACTTGATGATGTTGGGTTTCATGTTTCATTTGGGGATTCTGCCTGGAAGATCATCCGTGGCAAACTTGTGCTTGCTAGAGGTGCCAAAGCTAGTAGCCTCTATCCTCTTGTAGTTGATGGGTCCTCTGTTGACCATGTTTTGTCAGTGGGTTCCATCCCACATGTATCTCTTTGGCATGCCTGTTTGGGCCATATGTCCTTGAAGGGAGTGAAAATGCTTTCTAGTTTTGAAGTACTTACCACCCCTTGACTACGTATGTTTTGATTCTTGTGAGCATTGTCTTTATGGCAGACATACTAGGAATACATATAAGAAGAGCCCCTGGCATTGGTACATTCGGATGTCTGTGGGCCCATGCCCTATTAGTCTGTGGATGGTGCAAAGTATTTTGTGATGTTCATTGACGATTTTTTGTGTAAAGTCTGGGCTTACCCCATTAAGCTTAAGTCCGATGTCTCAATTATATTTCAGAGATGGCTTGCATTTGTTAAAAACCGGACTGGGCATAGGTTGAAATGCCTTAGGACTGACAATGGGGGAGAATATGTGTCACGTGCTTTTGAGCAACTATGCGATGAGAGGGATATTAAGCGTCAATTGACCGCCCCCTATACCCCACCCCATAATAGTTTGGCTGAGCAGATGAATAGAACCATCTAGGAGCGTGTACGCAATATGCTTAGCCATACAGGCTTACCACAGAGCTTTTGGGCTGAGGCAGTCAGTACAGTTGTGCATGTCATAAATAGATCACTTTCTAGTGGTTTGGATTTCCAGGTTATAGAGGAGGTATGGATAGGGAAACCTTCATCTTATGTGCATCTACGTGTCTTTGGATGTGAGGCATTTTGCCATGTACCCAAAGACAAGTGTACTAAGTTGGATCCTAAGAGTGTCAAATGCATTTTCCTTGGCTATGGGGATGCAGGCGAGATGGGTTACCATCTCTGGGATCCGCAAGCATAGAAAGTCATCCGTAGCCATGATATAGTCTTCCATGAAGACAAGATGCATAGGCAACCTAAGAAGGTGGCAGAGATATGCAAGGTTATATTCCAGGAGGAGCCACGTGCTCCTGCACAACCAATTGGACAGCCTGCATCAACAGTTGACACACCTAGCCAGGGTGTTGGACCGGCCGCAAAGCCTGTCGTGAGACCGTCTACTAGCGATAAATATTCACCTGATATATTTAAGCTCTCCATGCATTATGTCTTGGTTACAGATGCAGGAGAGCCTCTCACCTATGATGAGGCTATGCGCAGGGGCGACACTCACTCCTGGAAGAGGACTACATAGTTAGAGATAGACTCCATGCACAAGAATATGACTTGGGATTTGGTTGCATTGCCTCAGGGCAAGAAGGCTTTGCCATGCAAATGGGTGTACAAGAAGCTGAAAAGTACCCCTGGAAACCCCAAGCCGGCTTATAAGGCAAGACTTGTCGCTAAGGGTTTTAAACAAGAGCATGGAGTTGACTTTGATGAAGTCTTTTCTCCTGTGGTCAAGATGACCACCCTACGCTTGGTTTTGGCCTTAGTCGCGCAGCTTGACTTGGACTTGTACCAGATGGATGCCAAGACTGCATTCTTGCATGGGGATTTGCATAATGAGATAGACATGGAGCAGCCTAAGGGCTTTGCGGAACTTGGTAGGGAGCACCTAGTATGCACACTGCAAGTGGCAGGCGCCCGTCACCGTCACTTTATTCTTTATTCTTTTAGTGACAATTTGAATAAAGGAAGGCCTGGTCACACATTGTGATTGTTGCAGTTCCCATTTGTGTCTCTCTCTCTTCTTGCTCTTGCTCTCCGCCATAGCTCACTTCCAAGCAAGCTTCGATCCTTCTCACCTTTCAAAACAAACAAGTAACACATTGCAAGGAAGAACTGGCCTCCTCATGAGATACACAATGCGTGCCAATCTCATCGGCCTCTCCCCTACCATGCATGTGTGTGCAAAGAGTACACACGTACACACAATGAGCAATAGGAAAGGATTGCCTCATCAATCCTTATGACATGTATATGTTGAATTCATGGTGCATGCCAATTAGATGATCCCTCCTATCACACATATATGTGTATGCATGTACACACATGCACACTAAGTGGTGGGACATGACTACCTCATGACATGCGTACACCAAAATCATGGCACATGCTATCAATGACCTATTTTATCACACACACTACACAATAGAGAGAGAGAGAGAGAGATATATATATATATATATATATATATATACCTTTTACTCACTCAAGGGAGCACACAAGAAAGAACACCCCAAATAACAAACCATAATGTAACGTGGAACTTTGACAAATGGCCATACTGCAAACACATTGACCAAGACAACAACTTGTGCCTCAACCTACAACATTAGGGGCCATAGTAAGAAATAGGTAGAGACAACCCCAACATGCAAAAACAAAAGTCAATATTAAGGATCTTGAGGAGAACAAAAACATACTAGCAAAACCTACTTTACACCTTTCATGCTAAATAGAAGGCAAAGGCAAATGTCCTACAAGTAATACAAGAAAAGCATAAGAACAAAAGACACAAAACCAATGGTGCTAATCTACTCCATCACATGCACAAGAAAAAATTGAAACTACATAGGCTCAAGACTAAACCATGACAAAGAAAAAGGTGCACAAGAAGTAGAAACATAAAACAACACACATATAGCTAGAGAGAAAAAAATACAACAAAACTTGTTAGAACCCTTTTCTTTGTGATTGGCTCTATAGAAATAAGAGAAAGTATAACTCATCGCAAAAATGTCTCATGCTTTGTTGTTAACAAGCTAAAGGCCAAAAGAAATGATTACATGCCCTACACAAAGCTCTATCGATCAAGAGTAGTTTCTTTCCAAGATCATACTAAGACGTAACTTGTACACTAATGTAAGAAGCAAACGTACGATTAATGTGCAAGTTTTCCTTCTTTTTGGTTAATGCTGAGAATAATGCCTTATACAATATTGAGTTCAATGTCACTTTCAAGGGCTGGTAAATTGAGCTAACAATGCACACAATTAACATTATAAGTGACCCTTTACCTTTTTGTGAGTAATACAATTTAAAAAAAAAAAAGGTTACACAATTAACATCCTTACATACACCCTTTACAATCATAAACTATTATTCTCACCTTTTTTCATTGAATTTTGAATCACATTGCAATAAAAGAATAAGTAATTTTATCGAAACATCTATTTTTAAGAACCCCAAAATCCATAAGAACACATTCAAACTATGAAATTTTGTTAAAGCACCACACAAGCTAGAATGTCTCACAGAAAAGAGAAATGTGTACACTTTTCCTTCAAGCATGGTGACTAAACACTTGCTTTTGAAATTTAGCCTTTTGTAGAGGGTAAATGTAATTCACTCGTCTTTTTGATATAGAGAATCAATTGGAATTAGCATGTAGCTTTTTTTAATAAACAAGTCCAAATGTGCAATCCCAAGGTGCACACAATATGCAAGCACATCTCTGCGCGTAGTTGCTCACTTCCATGCTAATGTTGCTCTATTGTCACGCATACAAACATGAAATTGATGTTAATAATGAAGCATGTCACTTCAACACACATGCATAAATAAATTGAAGTATGATAAACTCCATGGCTCCTCATTAGGCCCATGTGAGCATTTCAAATATTCATGACTACTTATGTCACTTTAGTTACGAATGCAATAGCGATGCATCCAATGAAGCCCAAAGCTAGCTTTAACTAAGTCTACAACTTTGTCATGGCGTCCTCTCCAATTTGTGCATGACCTAGAACTAATACTAGAGTTTTGCACGCGCTTCGCGCACACAGAACACTAGGCCGCTTCGAGGCAGCGAAGGCAAGTGATTGCCGGCTACCGCACGGCAACTTCGCTCAACAATCCATTTCTCATCTTTCTCTCTCCTATTTTTCCTCTCTCTCTCTCTCTCTCTCCCCCCTCCAAAATTCCCTATGTCTAATTCTCTATCTCTCTGTCTCTCTCTCTTTCTTTGCCTTCTATTTTAGTTTATTTTTTTCCTCTCTTGGTTCTCTCTCTCTCCTCGCTTTTCCTCTCTCTCTCTCTCTCCTTTTATTCTCCCCCCTCTCTCCTCTCTTTTCCTTCTCTCTCCCTCTCCTCTTTTTTCCTTTTTTTTTCTTCTTCTCTCTCTCTCTCTTCATTCTCTTTTTAAAATTTTTCTTCTCTCTCTCTCTCTCTCTCTCTTTCTCCTTTTCTTCTCTTTGCACTTTTCTTCTCTCTCTCTCTCTCTCCTCTCTTTTTCTTCCCTCTTTCTCCTCTATTTTTAATTCTCTCTCTCTCTTTTTAAATTTAATCTTTTCTCTCTCTATAATTCTCTCCCTCTTCTTCTTCTTCTTCTTCTTTCACTTTTTTCCCCTCCCCTCAGTCTCTCTTAATGTATGTAAATTTTATATTTTCCTTATATATAATTCTCTCTTTATGTTTATATTCTCTCCTCTCCTCTCTCTCTCTCTCTCTCTCTCTCTCTCTTTCTCTCTCTCTCTCCGTCCCCTTTTCTTCTTCTCCCCTTTCTCCTAATTTTCCTATTTTTATTCTCTCCCTCTCTTTTAAATTTTATCTTTTTTTTCTCTCCTTCTCTCTTTTAAATTTTATATTCTCTCTCTCTCTTCCCCCCTCTCTCATTCTCTCTCTCTTCTTCTCTCTCTCAAAAAATATTTAAATTTTAAAAAGACTTTTTTCTTTTCTCTTTTTCCCCATCTTTCTTCCTTTTTTCCTCTCTATTCTTCTCTCTCTCTCTCTCTCCCCCTCTCCTCTCCTTTCATTCTCTCTCCTCTTTTTTCTTTTTTTATTCTCTTTAAATTTTTTTCTTTTCTCTTTCTTTTAAATTTTATCTTTCCTCTCTCTATGTCTCTCTATGTTCAAATTCTCTCTCTTCTTCTTCTTATTTTCTCTCTCACATTTTCTTCTCTGTCTCTGTCCCCCCTCTCTCCTCTCTTTTCCTTTTTTTTCCTCTCTCTCTCTCTCTCAAATTTTATATTTTCTCTCTCTATAATTCTCTTTCTCTCAGTTCCCTTCCTCTCCTCTTCTTTCTTTTTTGCTCTGTATATTTCTCTCTCTCTCTCTCTCTCTCTCTATTTTAATTAAAAAGAAAGTTTCTTTTTTTCCTTTTTCTTTTTCTTTTCTTTTTCTTTTAAATTTTATCTTTCCTTTCTCTCTGTGTTCAAATTTTTTCTCTTATTCTTCTTATATTCTCTCTCATTTTCTTCTCTTTGTTTCTCCCCCCTCTCCTCTCTTTTCCTTCTTTCTTTTCCTCTCTCTCTCTCTCTCTCTCTCTTAAATTTCACATTTTCTCTATAATTCTCTTTCTTTCTTTTAAATTTTATCTTTTCTCTCTCTAATTCTCTCACTGTGTTCAAATTCTTTCTCTTCTTATTTTCTCTCTCTCATTTTCTTCTCTGTGTCTCTCTCTCCCCCTCTCTCCTCTCTTTTGCTTTTTTCTTTTCCTCTCTCTCTCTCTCTCTCAAATTTTACATTTCCTCTCTCTATAATTATCTTTCTCTCTGTTCCCCCCTCTCTCTCTCCCTCCCTTTCCTCTTCTTTCTTTTTTGCTCTTTGTATATTTCTATCTCTTTCTCTCTCTCTGTCAATCTCTCCTTATTTTAAGTAAACAAAAAGTTTATATTAAAAAATTTAATCTGAGAGAGAGAGAGAGAGAGAGAAAGAAACCTAGGCCCTATGCATGAGAGAGAGAGGGAGGGGGAGAAGAAAAATGTTTAATTAAAAAAAGACTATTCTCTTTTCTCTTTCTCCCCCTTCTCTCTCTGTCTTCTTCTTTTTATCCTTCTTCATATTCTTCTTATCTCTCTCTCTTTTATTCTATCTCCTTCTCAAAGTGTGTGAAAAACTATATCCGAAAAATTTTAAATTAAAAAAACTTTTAAACTATTTAATTAAAAACTTTTGATTTAAAAAGAAGTTTGATTTAATTAAAGGAGAGAGAGAGAGAGAGAGAGAGAGAGAGAGAGAGAGAGAGAACCTAGGCCCTACACATGAGAGAGAGGGGGGAGGGGGGATGAATTTAATTAAAAAGGGAAGGGGGTTTTAATTTAAAAAAGGGAGGTGAGGAGGGGAGGCTTTAATGAAAAAAGGAAAGGGGAAGAGAAAATGAGATATTACATGTGAGAAAGAGAGGAGGGGAAAGGGTTTTGATTAAAGAAAGGAGGTTTTGAAAAGGGGGTAGGTTCGGAAAGCCCTCTGAAGGTTCCGGGCTTTCTAAACCTATAGCTAAAATAATATAGTAGTAAGATATATATGCAAAATTGAATTGCAAACTAAGAAGCTTGATAAATGTTACAAAAACATGGTGCCAAATAAAAACGTCTTTTTATGCCAAATAGAGGATCTTAGGTTGTCACTTTTTCTTTAGTCAAGCTTGTCATACTAGCGTAAATTTGAAGTGTCTTTGTTATCCATAAATCTTTATGCTACAAAATCGAGCTCGATACATAAAAATCTATGGTAATTGCATATAAGGATCCTTTGAGCAATGTTGCACTATGGGAAAGATAGTATGTAGTACTAAACATTTATTCAACCTCAAGGTTGAATGGAGACATTTCAAAACAAGCAATTGTAATGAATCTAGAAGGTACTCTCATGGTTATAAGAGGAGTTGGAGAATGTCCAAGTGTAAAGCTACATGCATACCCACGTTGGCAACATTCTCAAACATTATTAATGGGGATTGACTCATGCCCACCACCTTAGTGAAAACATTGTTGACTAGAGCTGGCCATGTACCAAGTCCATAAACCTCATTTGCCATATGGGACCACTCATATGTTGAGTCCATTCATAAGCCAATTTATTGATGTGTTGAACATTGTGGCTCTTGGACTTAGAAGGAAGCTACCATAGAAATAACATAAGCATGGTTGTGGTATTTTTGATTTCTAAGTTTTCTAGAACATAGGAAGCCACCATTCAAGTAACCTCAACATGACTTTAGTATCAATCTTTGTGGATTCTCTATATTCCATCACATTCTCAAGCTTATTTTTTGACAAAGTTTCTCACTTGCGCGTTGACAAAGTTTCTCACTTGCATGTGACAATTAATGTTCATAGGGAAATAGAGCTCAGAGGTAGAATGTATGGAGATTTTTCACATAGCCTTTATAAGTTCAAGAAGAGGCTTTAAAACCTTAAAGTTTATATACCTTTGGTTGATTCATTCTAAAAGTCCTTTAGAATATAAATAACAAGGTTTTGCATTTGTTATAAAAAATGTTGGGGACTAAAAGTTTATCATACAAGGTGAGCATCACTTGTATTAAATTTTGACATAGAGAAAAAAGTCAAAGCGACAAAGAAGGTGGGAAATTTTTTTGTTTATGTTTTGTTTTCAAATCTTGTGTAAAGAAGAAGGCTTAATTCCTTAATATGCTCATGTTTCTAGGCTAGAAGTTGAGTTTATCTCTATGATCTAAGTCCTTAAAGAAAGTTTAATCCAAGCTAAATTATAGCTCTCTCTGTGCAGCATTTCCCACTGGTGGCCAAAGACCACCCCTAGTGGAGGATCTATTATTTGTGCTTTTCTAGCGATTTGATTGGTCACATCTTAGTGGAGAATCAACTCATTCATCAAATTCAAACTTTGTTTTTGTTTCCCTTTTGGCCCTCAATCAACTATCACCTATTTTTTTTAACCACATATCCATCTTCCTTGACCATACTTGCAAAAGAATCTTCGTGGCCCCTCTTTACCTTTACAATTCCACTTCCTTGAAACAATTAGATTCAAATGCCATAGCTAGGGAAGTTAAATTGTTTTTTGTTGTCATATATATATATATATATATATATATATATATATATATATATATAGAGAGAGAGAGAGAGAGAGAGAGAGAGAGAGAGAGAGAGAGAGAGAGAGCTAAGTCATGCTAGCTCTAGGAGGGCTTCTTAAATTTAGGAAAATGCTAGAGTTCTCTAGAGTTGCATGGCGAAGGTTGGGAGTGAGGCAAAGATAGGTTGCAATGCATCGACGGTGAGCATGTTGGCTTCTTAAATTTAGGAAAATGCTAGAGTTCTCTAGAGTTGCATGGCGAAGGTTGGGAGTGAGGCAAAGATAGGTTGCAATGCATCGACGGTGAGCATGTTTAGTCCATTAGCCAGTGGAAGATTTACGAGGCAAATCAAGGTTTCCTGTTCATTAGTGCTATTAGAACTTCGATAGCAGAGGCTTTTCCGTTGGATTAGTAGGGAATAGGCGGGGTTAAGCAAGTGCTAGTGCCTCCACTCCCATTCCATCTAAGCAAGGGCGAGTGGGACCCCACTACCCCAACAAATGCTCGGTGTGACCCAACTCTAAGGTGGTAGGAAGAAATCTAGTGAAGGAAAGAGACAGGGAGGTTCCTAAGTGAAAAGGTTTGTCAGCGAAAGGTGGCTCCCAACCCCTTCACCGTGTTGGCTTGGACAACACCGTCCCCCCACCCCCCTCCATCCATTTCCCCCCTCCCCCCGTTTCCCCTTCTTTTTCCCCTTTCCGGGTCATGTGTAGAGCGCACCCACTCTCCCCCGTTCTTCTCCTTCTCCGTCGTCTTCTTCACCTCCCTTGTTCTTCCGTTTAGGCTTTCCGACCCTCCCGGGCCGTCCCTCCCTCAGAGAGAGAGAGAGAGATAGAGAGTCTGACAGAAGGCGCGTCTCGCCATGGGGCAGCAGTCCTTGATCTACAGCTTCGTGGCCCGTGGCACCGTCGTCCTCGCCGACTACTCCGCCTTCACCGGCAACTTCAGCGCCATCGCGCTCCAGGCCCTCAAGAAGCTTCCCCCTAACAACAACAAGTTCACCTACTCCTGCGATCACCACACCTTCAACTACCTTGTTGAAGATGGATTCAGTACGTTCCTTTTTTCCCCTGTATGACTAATTTCAGTAAATCGAGGTTGTAGATCTGAATCATTTGTTAGGGCTTCGATGAACCTGGAAATGGGAGCAGGTTTCTATTGTAGCTCGACCATAAATGGAAGCATTCAATCCTGTCTCTTGGATCTGAATCCATGGCGGTTGGATAATACTGCGGAATAAGCAAGCATTTTCCAGATTCAGTGCTACTCTTTTCTTATCTGCACGATGAACAATGTCTTTCCGTGTGGACGTTGCCATCTATCTACTTTATGGAAAGATTCCAATTACGAATTACTGGCAGATAATAGATTAATTCTGAGGTCAATGACTGGAAAGTTTGATAACTGCACTTAGGAGACACTAAGGCTGTGCGGACTTTGTTGAAAAGCGCAATGCTTACTTGAAGATCTGGGCTACATGATACAGCTATTTAGTCAGGCACCTTGGAAACTTTGAAGGCACATGGTGTCAGGCCTTAAAGCAGAAATGACCGAGTGGTAAGGACAAGTTTTTTGTGTAGACAGAAAAGAGAGGAGAACTTTGACATGAATCTACATCTTCCAGGTCCTTGGTAATCCTTTGCTGGTCACCATAGCATGCTGCATTTTGTCCCAATGCGTTTCCTGCCTGTTTTGAGTAGGGCAAGGAATCATCATTTCGATATTGATTTTCTCAATGCCATCAGCACTTCCTTGATTGTTTATCCTGTTAGCCACTTCAGAGTGCAAGCTTCCAGCTGATTCACTGCATTTGGAGGGCCATGTTATGTCGCCCTTATTGTATACATCGCTATTCTTATAGTTGTCATTGGCATAGCCAACTGCATTGGATTAGCTGTCCTGTAGCCTGCGGAGTGTTTGCCTCAACCGAGCCTACTATAGTTGTCAATCAAGTTGTTATTTTCTGCAATTGTGCTAAACAAGTCTAGCTCAATCTTGCATTTGTCCAGCCATTTTGAGCATTGTGACGCGGCCTTAATATTGAGATTTTCTGTGTTGCAGCTTTATTAATTATTATCATGCATAAATAAGTGTCAAAAGTCTTGGTACTTGTAGTTGTTTAGTTTTTGCATCCGTTTCTAATTTATCAATTAGAAGCATTCTTTTGAATGGTGAAAATTGTTTAAGGCAATGGCATTTATTTGTAGCTTTGCATGTTGTTTGAGCGACCAACTCGAGGTCTATGTGCCCATTACTATCACAATTGTTATTGCTTCCACAGTTGTAGTCACGAGTAACGTAGCATGGCAAAGTGTAATTATATAGAGTTGACAAGGGCAAGTCATCATTTAGAGTTGGCAAAGCTGGATGTTGCTCAACTTCCATTTACTCCATACAATGATGAACAGGAGAACTAGACTTTCATCATGAGTGTATTTGTGATATCCTCGATGCTTCAAGAATGACGCCTTACATTTGGATGACAAGATGTATCCTTTGGATGTGGTATTCCATTCCTCTTACTATTTATCTCCATCTTTAAGTCTGTGTGGAGACACATTTTCATTTTGGGTCAAGTTGTAAGGGTCTCTTATTTAAAAAAGTAAGCAACTAGCACAATTGTCCAGGGCTGGTTAGCCATTCTTCATGTGTTACTAGCTCTTATTTAGCTTCATTGATAATAAGACAACTAGTTTGTGTTCATTAGCGTCCAATAAGCTTATTTGCAAATATGTTGAAGACTTAAATGATGCAAAGTTTTTAAATGGAAAAGGATGGCCATCAATAAGGCAAAACTTTTGAGACACACCTCAAAAAATAACCTCTATGATTGAACATGCCAATGTAACTTGTTTTATGAATTCACCGGCCACATTGATGTGTGACATGACTTATGTTTCAAGGCATATATTGTGAACCTTGTGTTGATATTTTGGATGGTATGTTGAAAATATCACTATCATCAAAACAAGGGAATGAGGTATTAGTAGTGCAATGTTATTGATCAAGTACAGAAGTAGTTAATTAATGCAACGAATCTTTCTTTGAGTGTCAAAAGTACACATAATTGGTTTGGATGGCACTTATTCAAGACTACGATTTGTCGATGTTTTCTTAGTAGTCATGATTGTCATGCCTTGTCATTTGCTGCTTATGAGCCTCAATCTAAGTTATACGAGGACTTTAGAAGCTTTAACATGTCATGTTTATCACTTGTTTTGATGGAGGAGGTATCTCACTCTAGAGCGGTCATCTGAGTGCATTTCTATGCATTTTTTTCTTTTTTTGGCTTTTTGTGTGCTTTTATGGAGCAATTTTTGCATTTTCTAGAATGTCTCCATTTGTTAGATAGTATTTAGCCCATAGAAACATGAAACAGGGAACGAGAATGGGGAGGATGATGGGGATGTCGAATATAGGGAATGGGGACGTGGAAATGGGAATGCCATTTAAAAAATTAAAATTCATGAAAAAAAATTAATATTTGACTCATAATCCATGTGGAGTGTTAAAACCAAGGTATATAATCCACAAGGACAAATCATTTTAAGTTTTAACTTTAAATATGTCATGCATCATTCTAAAACTAGTCATTACAAATTGAATTACAACTTACAAGGCTCAAGAGTTAAGCTATTCAATTATAGAACGCATAATACATATGCCATAAAACAATGAACAATGAACTAAACTTTAAAGTTTAAGTTGAAAGGATATGCCCATGGCTCCATTGTCACAAAACTTAAAAGACTACAAATATGAAGTCTAATCTTTGAAGGAACATACTCATTGTCCCAAAAAAGACTACAAATATGAAGTCTAATCTTTGAAAGAACATGCTTATTGCCCCAAAAAGACTACAAATATGAAGTCTAATCTCTAGACTGAAGCAAAATACGGCATGCTAAAATAGTCCAAAGGGCAATTGCAAGACTGCAAGTACAAATATAATGTCGGCATGACACAACGGCCCAAGTGTCACACTGTCATCAATGATCATAATATCATATACAATGTATATATATCATGAGACTCATGATAAGCAAACTAAATCAAAGATCATCATCATGATCTGAGGTTGCTCTAGCTACTCCTGAAATTTCAGCCTCATCATCATGTGTACCATGAACTGTTGCATCTCTCTCAACATCAATGTGTCTTCTCTTTGTGTTGCATCTCCCATTCTGTGAATGGATCAGCCTTTGTTGTCATACTGCTACATAACATCCTTGAATTAGCACTAGCAAATACAAGATCGTTTGTTCTCTTCACACCAAGACAGTGTCAGTTTCTCTTCTTTGAAGCAATGTGAGTGTATGTACTCCACAATTGCTCTAAACTAGAGGAGCTAATTGACTAACTTAAAATACGGATGTCTAGTTGTTGCAACTCAAGACCATCTGAACCATAGTTCTTCCATCACAAAGCTGCCCCAATCTTATAGTGATCCTCTTATGCATCTCCACAACGAAAAGAACCCTGAAAGGTCCTATAACATGAAAGCTGGTCTTTGATCTTTCGTCTAGTGCCATGATCAGATACTAGACGAGACAATATAAGTCTCGATGCATCCATAACCTCAGTGTCATTCTCCTAACCCTTAGGCTCATATGCCTCATCATTTGGTGCCAACTCCTGCAGCTTTTCATTCAGCCTATCCATAGTCTCATAGACCTCGCCAATGCAAAGTTGCATAGCATCCATAACCCTTAATAAATGCACAATAGGTGATACCATAGCATCTATTTGCTTTACATCATCCCAAAAAGTGGAGTCATTTAGTAAGACAACAAATGCCGTGTACTTTTCTCTTAGAAGAGATCTTTTGTCGATATGGCTGTGTGGGAAAAATTACTGTAGATAGGGGTGAGCTGGATGCAGATGAAGCTCATGATTTCTTTGCACTGTTGGGGATAAAGCTTGCTTTAATTTCAGCCTATAATCTTGAAGGAAATGACAAAAGTGAAAGAGGTCATCCACCTATTGTGAAGGCATTGGCAAAAGCATGTGGAGAGAAGGTAAAAGAGTGGCCACGATTGCTCCCTTATGCCTTGTGGTTGACAAAACAACTTATAGTGCTGTTATAGGATATATGCTTGTAGAATTGATGTATGGTCAAAAACCTATCATGCCAATAGAAGAGATGACAGCCACATGGAGTATGCTATCTTGGGAGGAGGAGTTGAATCGAGAGGAGTTATTGGCATGCGTAGCGCATTAGACAATTGGAAAGAAAGTCAGAAGACATAGAGGCAGGAATTGCAAAGTTAAGGGCAGCAAGGATACAGAATAAGAAACGGTTTGACAAAAGACATAGATTGAGGCCAAGAACCATACAAGATGGGGATTGGATATTGGTTTATGATAGCAGTTTAGACAATCAACATAGTGCCATGTGTAAAGTTTCCAAAAGATGGTTTGTACCCTAAGTGGTAAGACATGTATTTGATAATGCTACTTATGCATTAAATGAGCTGGATGGGATAGCCATAAAACTTTCAGTAGCAGGGAAAATAATCAAATTATTCAAGAGGCGGGAATCTAATGTCTATGAGTTGCCAAAATTTGAAGAAAATAGTGGCCATGATACAGAGGGTAGCCAGGAAGATATGGAAGATGAAGAAGGAAAGGATATGGTTACAGAGGATGAGGAGGACTTAGAATCTGATGACAACTAGGATTTTGGCACATACCGAAGGATGTGTAGAATAAGAGAGGGTGGATGTCGTGCCACTACGCGGACACAGTGTGAAAAACTCTGGAGTGCTTCATTATCCAACTTTCTTATTGATCAAGAGAGTCAATGACATCTGAGTCATTAGTGCTAGTGTGAGTGGCATGGATGGTCCAAAAATACTAGATTTTTGGACAATTTTAGCCTATTTTAGATATGTTGGATATTTTTTATTGTAAATATCCAAAAAAGCTAGGAAAACTTCTAGATTAG